>NC_045980.1:3191258-3481474 GCF_010909765.2 Amblyraja radiata
ATGTCGAGTATCACCGGGACCCATGGTTGAGTAGGCCAATCGGGTACTATCAAAATACCAGACGCGGAGTCTTGCTGTATATTCCTAAATACCCGACTGATGAGGCAGAAAGGAGGGAATGCATAAATAAATAATCCCCCAATGCAGCGAAAATGCATCTGTTGCCACTGCACCAGGTTCTGGTTCCCATGAACATAATTCGATAGCTGGTGTGAGCCTGGATGCGAATAGGTCGATATCTGGTGTTCCATACCGTGCTGTAATTTCAGCAAATACATTTTTATCCAACATCCATTCAGTGTTTTCATTGAATTTGCGTGACCTGTTGTCTGCACTAAATTTAGTTTACCTGGTAAGTAGGTAGCTGATATCCAAATATCTCTCTCTGGATACACTATTGCCAAATTGTGTTGGCCAGATTGTCACATAATGTCGATTTGTTTCCACCCATATGGGTGATATATGCTACCACAGTGGTGTTGTCAATTTGTAGTCTAACATGCTGGTGATATAACCCAGAATGATATGACTTAAGGCCATGGAATGCACTTAACATTCCCAGGTAGTTTATGCCCAGTGTTTGTAATAATGATGCCTCCTGTGCATTCCATCTCCCCCACAGCTGGAGATGGAATTGGTAGCACCCCGTCCAAGTGCACTGGCATCAGTTTGTAGTTCAATAGACGGGTAGCTGATAATGTTTGGATTGGAACAATGCCTAATGTTGTCTTTCCACCATTTTAGTTCCATCATGGCCTCTGTTGGTAGATTCATTGGTCTGTCAAAATGACCACCATAATTTTTGAGTGCTCGTATTTTAGCCCTCTGTAATTTTTGATAATGTAAAGGTCCGATTTGTGTGGCTGGAAACGCAGCCACTATAATGCCAATTATTCTTGCTACCAGTCTGATGGATGGTTTTGTGATGTCAATGATTTTGCTGCAAGCCTCCATGAAGGCTGTATCCTTTTCGTTCGGCAAAGTCACTGACATGTGAACTGTTTTAAGGGTGAACCCCAGATGATCCATTGTGTTAAATAACATCTGTGGTCACCTCTAATGGGTACTGCATAGTAAGCATCTTTTAAACGATGTAGTAACCTAGGAAATCAATTGCTTACCAGTAACAAAGGTTTCCATCTAGTAATGAATATATAGTACGAAAGTATTCAAATTAGTCAAATCTATGATGATGCGGCAACCACCACCTTGTTTATGATAAAGATTTTGGACACGAATTCCTGTGATTCGTGTTGGGTTTCCTCCATTACTCCTTTTTTATATGGCCACTGTAGTTCAGCATGCGCTTTTGATTTTTCTTTGCCTGTAAGCATGAACATTCGGTTCGGTACATGCTGAACTGGAGGATTATGTTTTTGTATAAATTCTATGGTATAACCCTATACTTCTGAAAATATAAGTGTCGGTAGTTAATTTATTCCATGCATCCAGATAGAATTGTAATCTCCCACCAACCTCGTAAGGAACCAGACCCACATACCTCCATAGTTACTATTGGTAGGTTTGTTACTTTTTCGGCATCCTCCATGGACGTTAAGGCGCCGGTGTCTGGATCTGTATTTGGGTCGGTGTTGAGGGTTAGCGCATTCCCCAGGAAGGCCGGTCTGGGCCATGGCCTAAAAAGACTGATGTTGAGTGTTCCTGGCCTTTGAGCTTTCACCAGTTTGTCTTGGCCGACTGATGGTGCGTAGGGGTGCTTTTTCCTGGCCGAAGTAGTTTTTAGATGTTGCTTTAATGAGCCCTAGGGTTTTACCCTCTTCGTCAAGTTCTTTTACCTGTTTTGATAAGTTGCCTCCAAATAGTAATATTGGTGGATTGGAGGTTCCAGGTTTGCATAGGCCTGCAAATTAGGGTCTAAAACCGGTTGGATGGCACTTCTTCCTAATGCTGTTTACTCGTATTGGTAGTTGCAAAATAAAGCCAGTGCATCCTGGTGATCTTGTGTCATATCTTTTTTGTTTATTGTGCGGGCGAAAACCGTAATTCCCACTGTTAGGACTTTCAGAACTTTCTGTACTTTCAAGTCCCTGGCTCTGATTGAGGCTCCGACATGTTTTCAAATACACTGGTTGACACTGGGAACATTCAGTGTTTTGCAGTTCCCTGGTGGTAAGTGTCTTGCAGTGGTGTCCAATAATGCCTGTCCTTATAGCTGGTTGAATGACAAGTAGTCGATACTTGCAGCTATTTTAGGTTCCAGGTTTTGGCCAGTTTGGTCGGGTTGAATAAACTGGGACACCATATCCAATAGGTTTTCTTGCACCCCATGTGCACTAGGGGTATGTTCTGCACCCCTCTTCAGGGTCAGCCCAGAATTGACCCCCTGTACTCCCCTCTGATGAGGGAGAAACACTGTGCAACCCTACAAGAGGTACTGCTGTAGGACTTACTAGCTGCCCACTGTGACTAGTCTCCATCTCCCGGAGCCTGTCACTTTGGAGTATTTGCTCCAACAGCCGCTCCAACTGGCTCCAATGCTCTCGGGCACTGGCCACTCGCGGCTGCTCCAGTTCCTGCAGCCGCTCCAACCGGCTCCAATGCTCACGGGCACTGGCCGTCGCGGCTGCTCCTGAAGTAGCTCCTGCTTCAGTTCCTGCAGCCGCTCCAACCGGCTCCAATGCTCATGGGCACTGGCCGTCGCGGCTGCTCCTGAAGTCGTTCCTGCTCCAGTTCCTGCAGCCGCTCCAACCGGCTCCAATGCTCACGGGCACTGGCCGTCGCGGCTGCTCTTGTTCCCCGCTCCCAGCCGCTCCAACCGGCTCCAATGCTCTCGGGCAATGGCCGCTCGCGGCTGCTCCTGAAGCCGCTCCAACTGGCCCCAATGCTCACGGGCACTGGCCGCTCGCGGCTATTCAGAGTCGGACTCATCGGAGTCAACGACTCTGTTAGTTTTTTGCTTCACTCTACCACCTGGCCGTGGCCGGTGCGGGAGCGAAGTCGGGCACAGCTGTTCCCATTTCGGGAGATTGGCATGCCGCTGGCTGCTGCTGCCGGCTGCCCGTAACTCCGCGGTTCTCCCCCGCCAGCTTTTTCTCAGCCTTCATCGATCTGGTCCATGTCTCCACCTGTAAGGTAAGTGGAAGGAACGCAGAGTCTCCTTACCTGCTGTTCCCGGCTTTCAAATTCTGCCGCTAAGGGGAACGTCGTTCCCCCTGCTGTGACTCGTTGCAATGCGTGTAGCGATATATGTCACGCATGCGTCCTGGCGGGGTTCTTCACGTAGTCACTCACGTGACTCCGAAGTAAAATTTGATCCATACAAGAGAATAGCATGAGCAGGAAGGAACTACAGATGCTGGTTTAAACCAAAACCCACTAGCCCACTAGTCCACTAATCCACCAGCCCACTAGCCCATTAGTCCACTAGTCCACTGGCTCAATAGCCCACTGGCCCACTATCCCATTAGCCCACTAGCCCACAAGCCCACTAGCCTGATCCAGATCGTTCATGGGATCCATACCACTACAAAAGTTTCATCCGGACATTCCAGTTTACTGCAGGTCATTCACACAGAGCAATACTGGCACAGTTTAGAGGCAGTGAGCCTGGAAGAGGGGCCTCACCAGCCATCAAACCCATTGTGTGAGTACAACCATCTACATGCTCAGAGACAGCCTCGAGTCAGCCCCCATATGCAGGAGCCAGGGTCCCAGTTACCTCTGTGCACGGGGCTTATTTTGACTCAACAGAACAGTGTGGATTCATGTGGTGAGCACTTTCAGGCCAATGGAAAATCTGCTCCAATTTTATGGAAAGGACTTCTTTTGACATCCATATTTACCTCAAAACCAACAAAGTGAAGCCACTGTTGTCATGCAGGAAAGGTAGCAGTAAATTGTGTAGGAAGGAACTACAGATTTAGTTTAGCTTAGTTTAGAAATACAGCGTGGAAACAGGCCCTTCGGCCCACCAAGTCTGCACCGACCAGCGATCCCCACACATTAACACTATTCTACACACACTAGGGACTATTTACACATATACCAAGCCGATTAACCTACACACTGTATGTCTTTGGAGTGTGGGAGGAAACCGGAGATTCCAGCGAAAACGCACATGGTCATGGGGAGAACGTACAAACTCCGTACAGACAGCACCCATAGTCGGGATCGAACCCGGGTCTCCCACGCTGCAAGCACTGTAAGGCAGCAACTCTAATGCCGCCCTGCAGATGCTGGTTTAAACCGACACAAAAAGCTGGAGTAACTCAGCGGGTCAGCAGCTAATTTGCACAGTGCAATGTGGTAGCAACAAGAACGTTTTGTCAGTTGATCAATTGTTGCCAGGCTGTGCTTCAGTTCTCTTCACTTGTCTGAAATAGTAGCTTAGCATATTCTACAGTCAGCTGGAATAGGCACGGTCTCACTAAAGCATCATCTCTCATGTCAGCCCCCTTGATAAAGCCGGCAGTAGTTCACCAGAGCATCATTCTGAAGTATTGTGCTCACAAGTTCTCAGTCAGAGGCGAGAGAAAATAACACTGCAAACTCGTGGGGCTTAACATTGGAGGAAGAGCATTATCAACTGAACTATAGCTAACACCTAAAAAAAGACACATAGTGCTGAAGTAACTCAGCAGGCAGGGGGGGGGGGGGCATCATCTCAGGAGAACATAGATGAATGATGATTCGGGTTGGTACCCCTTTTCAGACTAATTATAGGGAGGGGGAGGGGGGAAGCTGGAGGAGAGGAGGTGCAGGAGAACGTTTGTTAGGTAATATGTAATTGGGGGGGGGAGGGGGGTTGATGGGCAGGTGGTGGACAAAGGCCAAAGATGAACAGAAGGAAGGTGTGAGACCAAAGGATTGAGGTTATGAATAGTGAAGCTAGAGGAAAGAATGTAGGTGGAAGGGGAGGGGGAGAGGAGACATAGGTGTGAGTCTAGGGGGGAAACAGGAGAGGATTGGGGGGGGGGGGGAGAAAGAAAGGAGATGAGGAGTCTTTAGTCGTTGTCAGCTACTCTAGTAGAATATGAGGTGCTGTTCCTCCAGTTTGCATGTGGCCTCACTCTGGCAATGGTGGAGGCCCAGGACAGAAAGGTTAGTGTGGGAATGGGAAGAGCAGTTTAAATAGTTTGCAACTGGGAGATTCTGTAGGACCGGTGAACTGAGCACCATTGTCCGGTGAAGTGGTCGCTGGGTCCATGCTTGGTCTCGCCGATGTACTGAAACCCACACCGTGAACACCAGATGCAGTAGATGAGATTAGAGGAGGTGGAAGAGTCACACCTCACGATCTACCCAACTTTCTTATCAGGTATTCCCTGCTCTATCTGTGGTAGAGTCTGTGGGTCAAACACTGGCCTCATCAATCTCCTCAGATCCCACAGACCATGAATGGAAGCAAGTCATCATTGATGAATGTCTGAAGAAGGGTCTCGCCCTGAAACGTCACCCATTCCTTCTCTCCAGAGATGCTGCCTGCCCCGCTGAGTTACTCCAGCATTTTGTGTCTATCACTGATCCCCAGCTACCTCCTAAAAAGGCAGAGGTTCCAGGATTATGTGAGACCTGCACAGAGGCTGTGTATGTTGTGTTATTGGATTTTATGGAAAGTGCAACATGCAGACACAATTTAGTTGTGGTGACGGGAGAGATTACTTGAGCTGCTCTCTCAGGCAGACGGATTTTAATGAACAGAGCACCCCTAGAGAACCGTTCTGTTTAACTGTTCTAGTGCTGAATCATTATGGCCCAAGGTATGCATGGTTCTATAGCAGCAAGGCCTTCATGGTATCAGGGCCAAAGCTTTTCGCACTGTCCCATGTGCTCAGCCAAATCATGGTAGCATTTGGAGAAAATGGAATTAGGCGATGTATTGATGGCAGTATGACTCTCAAAGAGAGTCACAGCCTTTCTTAATTCAGATAATAGCAAAGACATTAGTTCAGCAGTTCAGATCAGTCTAGTTTATTGTCACATGTACCGAGATACAGTGAAAAGCTTTTGGTGCGTGCTAACAAATCAGCAGAAAGACAATACATGATTACAATCAAGCCATTTACAGTGTATAGATATGTGAAAAAGGAATAATGTTTGGTGCAAGGAACATGATAAGGGAATGATGTTTAGTGTAAGACTGGTCTTTTGCACTTGTGTGCAACCATTGTTGAGAATGGTGACATTCATGAAGCATGATCATCCTGTTACTCTGCCTGATCGCTGTTTGGGTCACGGAAATTTGCCCTTGCATAATTCACAAAACACTATCGAATAATCCTAGATACGGAATAACATTTGCACTCACCAAATTTATGGGAAAAAAAGTAAATACATTTTTACATAAATTAATTTATTCGGCTCACTTTTCATGATTGCATGCACAGATGATGCAGCTTTGCTTAATGGAAAATGGTGACGTGGAATGTCTTCTGGATCCATGGACGTCAACCATCCAATGACAAGGGGAGTGCCTGTAGTTGTTTAATTGTTCCTCACAATTCATCACTGAATAGGGGGTGGGTGGCTACAGGACCTTTGGTTATGGGACCACCTTGCTCCACTCAGTGAACGCTGCCTCTGTTGTTCAGCACATTGTAATCCCTAAATCTTACTTTAGTTTAGTTTAGTTTATAGAAACAGCTAGGAAACAGGCCCAACGGCCCACCGAGTCCACACTGACCAGCAATCCCCGCACATTTAAGGGCCCGTCCCACCAGCATGCGATTGCATGCGTCTAGCGCGAACAAACGTGGTGGCTTGAGGCGTACGGCCTCGTGGGGCCGGTCCCCCTTCCAACCGTGGAGTCGTCTGGAGTTGCGGAATTTTTGGACAGTGTCAGTTTTTCGGAGCCCCGCGCGATGTCAGGACCAGCCACGCACAACTGCATACGGCTCCGGCGATTGAAGTTGGACTGGCCCCGCGAGGCCGTATGGCTCAAGCGACCACGTTAAAGATCTTCAGAAACATAAGCTTGTTTGTTTTCGGGCATGCAGTCGCATGCTGGTGGGACAGGCCCTTAACACTATCCTACATGCACTAGGGACAATTTACAATTTTACCAATTATAAACCTGTAGGTCTTTGGAGTGTGGGAGGAAAGCAGAGCACCCGGTGAAACCCCACGCGGGTCATGAGGAGAACGTACAAACTCCATACAGACAGCACCTGTAGTCAGGATCAAAACCGGATCTCTGGCTCTATAAGGCAACAACTCTACCGCTGCGCCACCGTGCTGCCCTTTACCAGGTTTCCACATTGCAGTAAGTCATGCCTGATGCTGCTCCTGGCAGCCTGTTCAATACTACTTACTGACAAATGTTTTTTTATGGCATGTTTAAGACCTTAGCAGTTCCATGAGATTTAGAGAGTGTTGGAATAGTGTAGTACAATGTCACTAATGCTCACAGCAACCCATGGAGGGCCAGTTCTGATCTTTACTGAATCAATTCCTCAATTCCATTAGGTATGGTGTTGATGCTACACAACATGATAGATGATATTATCAGTGTGAAAAAGAATCACTAAAAATGACTTTAAAAATCAGTGAACCATTTAATAGCTTCATCACTCTTTGCAAATTTGTTCCTTTATAAACAATATTTTGACATGAAAATCTTAAAAAAAATTATGCATATGCAGCTAAGAAAATGAATGTAATTTGAAGAAGTTTCTGGGCCAAGTGCATTAGGCATAAGCTTGCATGTTTCAGCCTAGCTTGTGGGCAATTTCTTGAGTAGGCTCCAACGTTAAAGATCATCAGAAACATAAGCTTGTTTGTTTTGGGGCACAAATCACTTACATATCATAGGGCGGTGAATCGGTGGTTATTCTTTGCCACAGGAGGCTGTGGAGGCCATCAATTGATATTTTTGAGGCAGAGATAGATAGATTCTTGATGAGTACGGGTGTCAGGGGTTATGGGGAGACGGCAGGAGAATGGGGTTAGGAGGGAAAGATAGATCAGCCATGATTGAATGGTGGAGCAGACTTGATGGGCCGAATGGCCTAATTTGCTCCTATCACTTATGACCTTCTATCAAAGTCTAAGGTGTGTCAGCAAAGCTGATCATACCTGGATTGGCTGATGTAACTAACAGAACATGCAGACACTCAATACCAGGGTATTTACTGACAGAAAAACACCAATAGAAACACAAGGAACTGCAGAAGTTGGTTTATACAAAAAAAACACAATGTGCTGGAGTAACTCAGCAGGTCAGGCAGCATTTCTGGAGGACATGGATAAGTGACCTTTTGGGTTTGGATCATTCTTTACGCTGATTGTAGTAGAGGGGAGAATGACAGGTATCAACAAAGCTGGTGGTGATGCTACACTCATTGCAGTGTTAAAACGCAATTAAACCCAGAGAATACTTATCACAGGCATCAAAATATAATGCATTGAGCTAGGTAGACACAAAATGCTGGAGTAACTCAGCGGGGCAGGCAGCATCTGTGGAGAGAAGGAATGGGCGACGTTTCGGGTCGAGTCTCTTCTTCAGACGGATTGAGCATTGAGCGGCTGATCTTATTGTGAGATCAAGATTGCTTACTTCATAGAGGGAATGACAGGGTAGATACTGGGAGGCTGCTTCCTCTGGCTACAAGGTCCAGAAGAGGGCACATGGTTAGGATTAACCATCGGCCATTTGGGATGGGGATGAGGAGCAGAAGGTTGTAAATTTATACAATTCTCTACATCAGAAGGCTATGGATATTTGCTGAAATCACACTACGATTTGCTCCAGAAATAAAACAAGTCTCAGGAGCGTAAACAAGATGTGGCTGCTTATTCAATGTTTCTACCAACAGCTAACAGCAGTCGGAGCAGCCCAAATAGCAACGACAAAATCAATATATCATCCACATCTGTGCAGGTTGATTGAATGTGGTGTAAAAATAGGAACAGCTGCTATATATTTGTTGGACACTGTGAGGATTAGAGGGAATGGAAATGAGGTGGTGAAGTGAATTTGTGACATACAACCAGACATGATCTGACTGAATCGGGAGTGGGTGGTTGTAGCTGTGAATCCTACATCCTACCTTACTATGTTTATTTCTCCAGCATGTTCTGAATAGGAATGGAACCAGCAGCAACCAAGGACGGACCACAAGTTCCAAAGGAACATCAGTAGCGTGTTATCACTTCCACAGGTCACACCAACATCACTGAAAATGTTTGAGTCATAACATAGAACATAGAACCGTGCAGCTCAGGAACAGGCCCTTCGGCCCACAATGTCTGTGCAGAATATGATGTGTTTTTAAACTAATCTCCTCTGCCTGCACATAGAAACATAGAAAATAGGGGCAGGCAGAGGCCATTCGGCCCTTCGAGCCAGCACGGCCATTCATAGCAATCATAGCTGATCGTCCCCAATCAATAACCCGTGCCTGCCTTCTCCCCATATCCCTTGATTTCACCAGCCCCTAGAGCTCTATCTAACTCTCATGATCCATACTCCTCCATTTCCGACACATCCATGCGCCTATCCACAATGTTTAAATGCCACTATTATATCTGTACACTAGCACCCCAGGCAACATGTTCCAGACACCCGCCATCCTCTTGCCCCACACATCTCCTTTAAACTTTGCCCCTTCTCCTTCAAACATTTCCATCCTGGAAAAAAGGTTATGACTGCCTACTCTATCAATGCTTCTCATAATTTAACATACTTCTTTCAGGTCTCCCCTCAGCATTGGAGAAAACAAGCCAAGATAGTTCAACCTCTCATAGCTAATGCCCTCTAATCTTGATAAACCTGTCCTGTACCTTTCCAAATGTTCCACATCCTCCCTGTAAAGGGTGGATCACAATTGCACACTATACTCCAAAAGTGGCCCAATCAATGTCTTATAAAGCTGCGACAGGACTTTGTGACTCTTATACTCAATGCCCAGGCCATATTCCTTCTTTCCAAAAGAGACTGATGAAGCAATTGAACTTTTAAGACTTCGAAATGAATAGATATATTTCTGTTTCCTTTTCTCTGTCCTTTCATTTCTAATAAAATAAATGAACTACAGCCAGCAATTGTAAAGAGACAACACATAAGCCTTATTTAAGCTCTTGACCATCGACCAAAATATAACTTACGATGGCTTCTCAAAGAAATAGGCCCAACAATAATGAGCTGAGATTATTGCTGCAACACAACTTGGAATGAAAATGACCCACGTAATGGGAATGCACTCCGCCTATATCTTATGAATACCAGCAATACAAGGACATAGTCTTATTCTAGTTTTGTTCACCTCATTGTCATATACAATGGCAGCAAAGCAAAGAATGTGAAGAGTACATAGATTCAAAGCTCACAAGGATGAGAACAGAATGCTATTATAGAGCATAGAGCATAAACTGTACAGCACGGGAACACACCTTTCGAACCACGATATCTGTGCTGAACAAGATGTTACTAATTTCATCTACCTGCACATGATCCATATCATATCCATCTCCCCATTCCATGCAGATCAATGTATCTATGTAAAAGTGTGTAGGAAGGTCTGCTTAACCTCTCCCTGTAGCTCAGGCCCTCGAGTCCTGACAACATCCCAGTAAACCTTCCCTGCACCATTTCCAGCTTAACAACATCTTCCCTCTTACAGGGTGACCAAAACTGGACACAATACTCCAAATATAGCCTCAACAATGTCCTGTACAATGTAACATAAGTGACCAACTTATGGTATTTTATGGGCGTGGGCAGCTTACAGCATCTCATATTTTGCTTGGGCAGCTTACAACCCAGTGGTAAATTTTAGATTTCTCTAACTTCAATTAACCCTTGCAACCATCTCTCTCCGTCCCTCCCCCACCCAAGTAATTGTACTAGTTTGAAAGTAGTCTTGTTGTGTCTCCCTGTCTGTGACCACAGCAACCAGTCTCCTATATCACCGTTACTTTTTTGCATGTCTTTCATTAATTTGTTCTATATCTCTCAATATCACAGTCTATGTCTCGTTTCCCTTTCCCCTGACTCTCAGACTGAAGAAGGGTCTCGACCCAAAAAGGCACCAATTCTTTTCTCCAGAGATGCTGTCTGACCCGCTGAGTTACTCCAGCATTTTGTCTCCTACACTCTGTCTGATAAGGGCCAATATGCCAAAAGTCTTCTTGACCAAGCCATCCACCTGTGACCCCACTGGCAAGGATCTTTCTACCTGTAATCCTAGATCCCTTTGCTCAACACACTGCCCAGAGCCCTGCTATTCACTGTGTAGGTCCTGACTTGACATGATAGAGAGGGATCGTACCTGTCATTGTACCTTTCTTATTTTTGATCTCTACTCCTTTCATTGGAGTTCCACCATGTCAACTTCCCTGATTAGTAGAGCAATCCTCCACCTCTTTCACCTCCATCTCTGTCATGACTGAAACATTGACCCTTTTGAATATTGAGCTGCGGTTCGTACCCCTCTTGCTACCAAGTCTCCATAATGGCCACTATATCACAGTCTAAAACACAGATCCAGGGTCTGTTCATTTACTTTACCCGTTGATACTCCTTGCTTTGAAATAAACATACTTCAGCTCATTATTCAACCTGCCCGTCCTTCCTTTGACGCTTCAAGGTCCTAGCCTCTACCTTCACATCAGTTTATTTTTTTTTAGTTTAGTTTAGAGATACTGTGCAGAAACAGGCCCCACCGGGCCTGCACCGACCAGCGATCCTGCACATTAATACACACTAGGGACAATTCACATTTATACCAGGCCAATGAACCTACAAACCTGTACGTCTTTGGAGTGTGGGAGGAAATTGAAGATCTCACAAAATCTGTACAGACAGCACCCATGGTCGGGATCGAACTAGGGTCTCTGGGGTTCTAGGTGCCGGAAGGCAGCAACTCTACTGCTGTGCTACCATGCTGCCTATAGTCCTTCCATTTGCTGATCTTCTCCTCTGGTTCCCATCCCTCTGTCATTCTATCTTAAACCATTTTAAACAAGTTTAATTCGGACATAACTACCCTTAAGTTAGGGGCTGTCCCACTTGGGCGACCTAATCCGCGATTTCTGGCGAGTTTGCCCTCGACATACTCACAGCATGGTCGACACCAGGTCGTAGGGGGTCTTTGTAACTCTTCTTCATGTTCGAGAGTAGGCCCCGCGTACTCGAGGCCGCAGCTAGGCCGCGCCGTATTTTTCAACATGTTGAAAAATGCCTGCGAGTAAAAAAAAGGTTGCCATGGAAAAAATCGCTACTTTTTTTACTCGTAGGTTTAGTCGTAGTGGGTATTAGTAGAAGGTAATTGAAGGTAGTCAAAGGTAGTCGTAGATAGTCTTCAAAATAGACGAAGGAAGGTTGAAGGAGATCGAAGGAGGTCGTCTTCACTCTCCACTATTCGGTGTCCAATTTTTCTGAAGTTAGTCGTAGCTAGTCGTAGCTGGTCTTCAACATAGTCGAAGGAGATCGAAGGAGGTCTTCTACATAGTCGAAGGAGGTCTTCAACATGTCATTTTTTCAAACTCTCCTAAACTCTTCTAAACTCGCCAATTAGGTCGCCCAAGTGGGACAGCCCCTTCCCTCCACAGGACCTCATCCTTCTGTCTACCTATTTCATATGTCAATGTACTCAATGACTCCCCTCTGCTCCCTGACACCCTTCAGACTGTTTTGCAGCCCCCCCTTGAGTAGAGAGGGAAGGGTTACTAATAGAGTTTGTCTTTATAAGGATGATTTTCAACATTGCCGATCTCAAGACTGTGAAGACAAAAGTTGAATCTAGGTGTTGCAACGGACAATATTCTAGACAATTTAGACCATTTATCTGCATCAGCAGCAGCAAAGGTTTCAAAAGTAGTTCTTGAAGTTTAAATTAATCTGAATTGCTGAGATAAAGAAAATCACAGAGAGGCTGGAATTGATGCCAATTTTAATTAATTTAAAAATAACTTTGCCAAGCACTTTAACACTTACTTTGTTGTAAATTTCAGTTAATGCTTGTAAATAGCTTTTACACTGAAATTGTTGCTTTGTAATCTTGCACAGGAGCAACTGAAGGACATGAGGCATTTAAGATTCAAGCTGTCAGAATCATATGAACATTTGGTTTCATATACCACACCACGAGTTTGGTCACTTGATTTGTGCCAATTGCGGAATAGAATTTTAGAAAAACCTTTCCAAGCAGAGGTGTGAAGTCCCTTGATAGAAAGTGTAGGAAAGAACTGCAGATGCTGGTTTAAATCGAAGGTAGACACAAAATGTTGGAGTAACTCAGCAGGTCAGGCAGCATCTCTGGAGAGAAGGAATGGGTGATGTTTCGTGTTGAGACCCTTCTCCAGAGATGCTGCCTGACCCGCTGAGTTATTTTACTTCGGAGTCACGTGAGTGACTACGTGAAGACCCCGCCAGCACGCGTGCGCGTGATTTGCGTTTCATGCAGTGCAACAGTGACGGGCGGGGGTGGAGCGCTCCCGCGGGAAAAATTCAAACGGACCTACACAGGTAAGGAAAAACTGAAATTGTATTCTTCCCCTTGCTGTGCTTTATGTTACAGCACGTTGGACAAGGGGAAGCAAAAACGGACACCTGGACCGCAGGCTGCCGCGGGGAACCAGGTAGTTCCCGGCAGCCAACACCAGAGATGTCCAGAGGCTCGAGGACCGCAGGCTGCCGCGGGAAGCCAGGTAGGCCCCGGCAGCCGACACCACTAACGTCCAGCGGCTCCAGGACCGCAGGCTGTGGGGAACCAGGCAGTTCCCGGCAGCCGACAAGCCATGGGCAAACAGCGGTTCCAGGACCGCAGGCTGCGGGGAACCAGGTAGGTTCCGGCAGCCGACAAGCCATGGGCAAACAGCGGTTCCAGGACCGCAGGCTGCGGGGAACTAGGGAAAGTTCCGGCAGCCCACAGCCATGGGCAAACAGCGGCTCCAGGACCGCAGCCTGCGGGGAACTAGGAAGGTTCCGGCAGCCCACAGCCATATGCAAACAGCGGTTCCAGGACCGCAGCCTGTGGGGAACTAGGGAAAGTTCCGGCAGCCCACAGCCATATGCAAACAGCGGTTCCAGGACCGCAGGCTGTGAGGAACTAGGGAAAGTTCCGGCAGCCCACAGCCATATGCAAACAGCGGTTCCAGGACCGCAGGCTGTGAGGAACTAGGAAGGTTCCGGCAGCCGACAGCCGGGTACGACCGGCGCAGGCTGAGCCCAGCACCGCGAGCTGTATACCTGGAAACAACACAGCGGGCTGCAGGCAGGCAGGAGTCGGTACGGCCGATAGACTCAGGGAGTCCGGCCAGAAGGACGCACTGCCTAAGGGCAGTGAAAGTGACCGTTGGCGTGGTTACTAAGGTCCACTTACCGACTCCATGCTGAATCCAGCCCCATGAGTCGTACAACTCAAAGCAGCGCAGCAGGCTGGAGGCAAAGCCCAGCAGGATTCAGCCCGGCCGATCATACTCATCTGAGTCCGGCCAAAGGGACGCGCTGCCAGAGTGCAGCAGAGGTCCGCCCGTGACTTGCTCCGGGAGATGGAGCAAGCTCACTATGGGAGTCTTCGCACTCCCACAACAGCACCATATCGAGGGCTGTAAAACAATGCATCTCCCTCGATAGAGGAATGCATTGTGGACCAAGGCTGGGCTGGTCCGGAAGAAGGGGACATTGGCTGAAGAAAACGGCAGTGTGCAGGGGGTGCAGAATCCTAAGGAGCTACTGGGAGTGATCACCAAAATTACGGATCAACGAAAAGTACCATTACAGACCAGGCTGGCGGCCAGCATCGACTACCTGTACTTCCATCTTCTGCAGGAACAGGCAACAAAATTACACAGAAGTATAGGCCTCCTGTGAACTTTACTTCGTTTTAAAAATGCCTGCAGCAAACAATGCGATCTGGGGGTACAGTGGGACTGGCACAAAAACCCAGGAGGTCAAACTACAGAAGATTTCAAAACTTCTGACAGCGGGCATATCATTGGTTGCTCGCCCAGACGATGGTACAGAGAAAAGCTCGAGGAAGAGATTAAAGCCGTCGGGCTCATAACAACGTCATCAGCAATGACAGCACCACTATGCTTCCACCAGCAGGTATCAACACCAGGACGCAGGTGAACGCATGAGGGCCGCGCAGCACCACGAAGGTCCTTTTAGGCCAAGGCCCAGAGCGACCCTCATGGAAAACGTGCCAACCCCGCACTCCGGCGCCTCTTCGCAGAAGAGGCAGAAATTGCAGAAAGGGATGTACCACCGGCAACCAGGTAAGTAGGTGGATCTGGTTCCTTCCAGAACACAAAGGTGTACGACCTGTACTAACAGGGGGAATATTACACTTGTTTTGGGAGACATGGAGGGATTATTGTCGATACCTAAAATTTAACTGGATGGGGCAACAATGGCAGGGCATAGCGTTGCCTAATGGTCTAACTTCAGCCCCAAGACTTTTCACTAAGATATTAAAACGGGCCTTGGCAATATTAGAAACAAAAACATATTGTCATGGCATATCTTGATGATATATCATTTGTGGGGAAAAAACCCTGGATCTAGCTAAATCAGCAGTTTTAGCTACCAAACATAGGGTGAAACTCTGGGGTCATCTCCATCCAGATAAATCTAAGTCAACGGCATCCACAACTGGACTTTCTGGGATTTACAATTAACCTTATCCATATGTCTGTAACATTGCCAAAGAGTAAAGCAGGCTTGGATAAACCTACACAATAATTAATTACTAAAAACACTGGTGTTGGGTGCGTTTTATGGGCTAAAAGCCTACTGCTAACAATGCACCATCTGCATGTCCGCCTACGAATTGACAATATCACAGTGGTGGCATATATTAATCATATGGGAGAAAAGATCGATACCATGTGTCAATCTGGCCAATATATTTGGCTTAGGTGTGTTAACATACATATTTGGCTATCAGCAAACTTACCTACCAGGTAAGCTCAATACTGAGCCACACACCAGGTCATGAAAATTCAATGACAGCATCGAATGGCTGTTGGACAAAAGTTGCTGATATTACCAAAAGAGGGACACCAGATATCGATCCATTTGCATCTAGACCCAATCACCAGTTTCCAACATATGCCGCTTTTGAACCACACTTGGGGCAGCAGCAATGGACATTACTCACTTAATGGGGAATAATTGTTTACAATGTTTTTCCCTCCTGCCTCATCAGTCGGATCCTAAGCAAAAACACATATGGACTCAACATCAAGTGTCTTGAAAGTACCTGATTGGCCTACACACCCATGGATCCCTGTGGTCTCGGACATAGTCTCTGAACCATAGTCCACCATGCTAGATCTGGGCTGGCGGACAGGACCATGAGCTTGATCACGGCAGCCTATCAAGAATCAACAAGGACTGGTGTAGCGTATAATACAGCTACAACCACCAACGTCCTGGGAATTCCAATCCAGCCTTCATGTAGATGAAGGACTGAGCTGCAGCACTATAATTATGCAGGAGTGCCCTGTCAGCTTGCTGGTGGCAGGCGCCACGACAACTCTCCATGGGATCTCACCCTCTAGTTGTCAAACTTATGAGGATTATTTTCAACACCAACTCTCCTAGAGGGATGTACTCCCAGATATGGGACGTCAGTGTTGTACTAACATTGGTAGGGGCACCAGCAATGTCCCTGTCCCTGGGGGGGGGGGGGGGGGGGGGGACTGACATTTAAAAACAGTATGCTGATAGTACTGGTCTCAGCTCTAGGGGTCCAGTTTCTACTTAAACTGAGACTGGGATATATGATGGCATCTCCAGAAAAGATAGCTTCGCATATTAGAGCTTGTTAAACAGGATAGACCATGATCATCAGGACAAAATTTGGAATTCCAGATATACCCAACTGACACCCGACTGTGTGTAATGACACACCTTCTATTATACCTTAAAACGACTAAAACATAAGAGGAAGTAAATTAGCACTATGGGCAGCCATAAACAGCCTAATGGCCGGGTATCAGCACTACCATCGCTAGATGGCTCAGACAGGTGTGGGAGCTGCTGGGGTGGATACTGACATCTTAAGTTTGTATCCACAAGGGCAACAGCAACACCGGCAGCTAGAGATAAGGAAGTGCCTATGAACCATATCCTGGCTACAGCAGGATGGTCAAGAGAAAGACCTTCCAATTCTTTATAATAAGCCAATAACCAAACCTGCGGTATTGCAGAATCAAGTTTGAATTCTGCAATATATTTAGCCCTAGGAAGGATTATTTTGTTAAAATAAATTGTTATTGCCTGAATTGGATGTATGTCTGAATACAATAACATACTTCCTCCCTTGAATGACTTCAGCAGTGAGTGAAGCATGGACTGTTCCACGGCTTGAAATCACAGAGCTTTAAAATCTTCACGTAGTCACTCACGTGACTCCGAAGTAAAATAGTAAGATTAAACGAGAACTTACCAGTTTGAAGTTTGATCTTTATTTAATGAGGAGTTACGATGAGGGATTACGTGCCCTCCGCTCCCGCCCTCAATTATAAAGGTCAACTGGTATCTTAGTTCTCCTTGTCTTTACTATGATTACTTCAATTACTATTTTCTGTGATTCCACACCGCTGCTTTGAAGAATGTCGCGCACGTGTGCTGGCGGGGTCTTCACGTAATCCCTCATCGTAACTCCTCTTAAAATAAAGATCAAACTTCAAACTGGTAGTTCTCGTTTAATCTTACTATTTTATAGCATTTTGTGTCCCCCTTGATAGAAACATGGATATCAGGATGCCTTTCTTTTTTTAGTTTAGAGATACAGCACGGAATCAGGCTCTTCTGCCCACCGAATCTGCACCGACCAGCGATGCCACAGTGGTGCAGCGGTAGAGTTGCTGCCTTACAGGGCTTGCAGCGCCGGAGACCTGGGTTTGATCCCAACTATGTGTGCTGTCTGTACGGAGTTTGTATGTTCTCCTCGTGACCTGTGTGATTTCGGATCTTCAGTTTCCTCACAAAGATGTACAGGTTTGTAGGTTAATTGGCTTGTTTAAATTTTTCCTGGTGTGTGTGTAGGATAGTGTTAATGTGCAGGGATCGATGGCCCAAAGAGCCTGGTTCCTCGCTGTTTCTCCTCACTAACCTATTTACACATACAAGCCAATTAACCTACAAACCTGTACACCTTTGGAGTGTGGGAGGAAACCAAAGATCTCATCGAACCCGGCACTCCGACGCTGAAGGCAGCAACTCTACCACTGCCTCCATGCCGCCCAAACATTGCCAGTCTCAAGACTAAGAGACAAATTTGAATCTAGGTGTTGCATCATACAATATTCTAGACAAGTTAAACCATTTACTTGTATCTTCAGCTGCAAAGGTTTCAAGACTAGTTCTTGAAATTGCAGAGAAAAAGGCTGGAATGGCTGCCAATTTTAATTAATTAAAAAATAACTTTGCCAAGCACTACTTTAATTTGTTGTAAATTTGAATTAATGCTTGTAAGGAAATTTTACAGTGAAGTTGTGCTTTGTAATCTTGCACAGGATCAACTTAAGGACATGAGGCATTTAAGATTCAAGCTTGGTTTCATATAGCAAACAGTGAATTTGCTCACTTGATTTGTGCAAATGTGGAATGGACTTTTAGAAACATAGAAAATAGGTGCAGGAGTAGGCCATTCGGCCCTTCGAGCCTGCACCGCCATTCAATATGATCATGGCTGATCATCCAACTCAGTATCCTGCACCTGCCTTCTCTCCATACCCCCTGATCCCTTTAGCCACAAGGGCCACATCTAACTCCCTCTTAAATATAACCAATGAACTGGCCTCAACTACCTTCTGTGGCGGAGAGTTCCAGAGATTTACCACTCTCTGTGTGAAAAATGTTTTTCTCATCTCGGCCATAAAGGATTTCCCCTTTATCCTTAAACTGTGACCCCTTGTCCTGGACTTCCCCAACATCGGGAACAATCTTCCTGCATCTAGCCTGTCCAACCCCTTAAAAATTTTGTAAGTTTCTATAAGATCCCCCCTCAATCTTCTAAATTCGAGACCCTTTTCAAGCAGAAAAGTGATAGAAACATGGATTTCCGGATGCCTTTCTGATATATGGAAGATAGACACAATAAAACTCACAGTGGTGCAGCGGTAGAGTTGCTGCCTTACAGCGCTTGCAGAGCCAGAGACGTGGGTTTGATCCCGACTTCGGGTGCTGTCTGTATGGAATTTGTATGTTCTCCCTGTGACCTACATGGGTTTTCTCCAAGATCTTTGGTTTCATCCCACAATCCAAAGACATACAGGTTTGTTGGTTAATTGGCTTGAGTTTGTATACTAGGTATAAGTGTAAATTGTCCCTAGTATGCGGGGATCGATGGTCGGCGTGGATGGTGGGCCGAAGGGCCTGTTTCCATGCTGTATCTCTAAAAACTATTTTAAAAACTCAGCAGGTCAGGCAGCATCACTGGAGAAAAGGAATAGGTGACGTTTCTGCATGAGACCCTTCTTCAAAACCCTTCTCATTGCCTCTCTGGGGCCATCGACGCTGCTGCCGCAGACCTGTATCTCTAGTCCAGCCCCCCACGGGCTTCCACCAGCGACTCCACCGACCCTCGACTCTCCCCTGCCCACCAGTGGCCCAGAACTGTTCCAGGTGCAGCTCCTAACCCCGGCTATATAGACCTGTCCAGATTGATAAATTTAGTTTGTCAAATACCAAATGTTTGTCAAGTGTACAGAGAAGGTTTACGAAGATGTTGCCTGAACTAGAGAATCTGAGCTATACGGATGTACTGAGTAGATTGGGACTTTATTCCTTGGAGCACAAGACGATGATGGGGTGATCTTATACAGGTGTATAAGATCATGAGAGGAATAGATCGGGTAGATGCACAGAGTCCTTTGCCCAGAGTAGGTGAATCGAGGACAAGAGGACATAGGATTAAGGTGAAGGAGGAAAGATTTAATAGGAATCTGGGGGTGTATGGAACAAGTTGCTAGAGAAGGTAGTGAGGCAGGAACTATCCCAATGTTGAAGCAGTTTCCAACATTAAAAAAAATGTTAGACAGGTACATGGATAGGACAGGTTTGGAGAGATACGGACCAAATGCGGGCAGATGGGACACGTGTAGCTGGGACATGTTGGCCAGTGTGGGCAAGTTGGGCTGAAGGGCCTGTTTCCACACTGTATCACTCTATGACTATATGGTGAACTGACATAAACGTAAAACTTATTTCCTGTCCTGGCATGTTGTATCTACATATTCCATATACTTATCTTTCGTAAAGATATTTTCAGGTTAAAGATCATTCTGTGGGTTTTATATTCTCTCCATAGTCTCCAAGTGATGTTAATTTTATTCAGTCTTGTGACAGTAATAAATGCAATTGCAGTTGCTGTACTGTATGTCCTCTGTTTAATGTTATATTATGAAAGGATCCTTAAATTTGCCTGGCTGATTTCAACAGACAAGATTTTAAAACACTTGAAATTACATCCATTACCCACAAACAAAATATGTTGAAAAGCAACACATAAAAAATAATGGCTTGAATTTGTGTAATGCATAAAAGACAACAGAATAGCAGTCAGCAGCAATTGTTACAATTTGAGCTTTACACAGATGTTTTTATGTCTTCACCATAAACCTATCTACATAGCTAAGTCACCATGCAAGAAGTAGTTATCAAAGCAATGCGTTAAATTTACCCTCATTTCTGAAATGGCGTTTTGAGTATTACAAGAAAATCCTGGAGATGAGATTCCATGAGTTGGTATCTTTACTATTGTTCCTCAAGGCGTTCTTGGATGTAGTTCTGCTCTGTGTCTGAATGTACCTGTGTCAATTGTAGAAAACATTTTTTAAAAGGTGTGCATTCAAGTACAGTGCCCATCTGTGGGCATCTTCAGTGACCGCAGTTAATGTTGCTGCCTCACAGTTCCAGGAAGCTGTGTCCCAACCTGATCTATGAGGAACTTGCACCTTTCCTCAATGGTCCAATAGTGCTTTATTGCATTGATCACTCATGCACGCCTCGCCATGTTTTGGCGGCATTTACAAAAAAGCTTACTGTGCTCAATGTACTGGGGTGGCTCCCTATCCAGGAAAGCCCCATGCTGTTGTAGGGCCTCCTCCGTCACCCTCGACCAGCTCGTCCCGCCAACCGACGTCCCTCTCCTCGCCCGACTGCCTCTGTGTCCCGGGGGAGCTTCCTGCAGTCGACTTTGAGAGTGCTGAAGGCAATACCCCGGACCCTCTACCCCTAGCCCACTCCTCGCATCCGTCGTCACCAGCGGCTACCTCCCCCTCGGCTCTCCGGTCTTCAGGACCGAGTTCAGAGGCTTCCAAGCTTTCCCCCCTCTTGTAGGCCGTGACCCGCTGGGACTTTCTATGCGGCAGTGAGCCACAGCGGAGGGCCGTGGGTCTTCCTTCATCTGGCCACTGGGTCTCTTGGGCAGCTTCCAGTGCCACAGGGTGCATCCTGGGGGTGTTCTGCCAGGTGCTTATTTACTGCCAAATCCAAAGATGGGCGAGGAGGGAACTGCTTCCTATAAATTACTCTTCAGTGTAATAAAGTGGCAGAAGAATCATTGGGATAGTTACAGTCCCATAAGACAGAATAATATGTAAGGGATAGAGCAATGAAGGAGAGGAGTGTGGCATAGTCAAGAGCAGGTAAAGACTTAATGGGATGAATGGCTTTCTTTTGTATAGCTTCATAATGTCCCAAACTATTTCACGGAAAATGAAGCATTACATTTGCAGTCATTTGTTGCTAAATACAGTAGATGGCAGCCAATTTATCCTTCGCAAGGTCCCACAACATAACCATGTTTTACAGTGTTTGTATGGTGTGTTGGCCAGGCCACTTGTAGGGACTTCTTCGAATTTGAGCTTTACAACCTTCAATGGTTCAATAGTGAAATTAATTCGAATAAAATGGCGGCACCAGCGTGTGTGCGACATTTCGTCGAGTTCAACGTCCGGATTCCGGCGTGTTCGTTCTACGGGAACGGCTCCCGGTTCCCTCCGTCGCCCACATCCAGTTCTGCCCGTGAACCATCGCCCCTCTTCTCTTCTCTCCTCTCCTCTACTCTCCGGCCATCTTTGTGCGCAGGGTCAACCTCCTGCAGCCCACCTAAAGGTGCTGGAGGCAATACCCCGGTTCACTCCTCCCTCACTCTCCACATCCGATGTCGCCGATGACTCCATCCCACATCCGACGAGCTTTCAGTGTTTCCGCGTCCAAGGACCCTCCAAGCGAGTTTGGCTGGTTTTGGCTGACAGACGAAGCCCCCGGGTGCTTAAACATATAAACATAGAAAATAGGATCAAGAGTAGGCCATTCGGCCCTTCGAGCCAGCATTGCCATTCAATATGATAATGGCTGATCATCCAGAATCAGTACCCCGTTCATGCTTTCTCCCCATATCCGTTAGCCCTAAGAGCTAGATCTAACTCGCTCTTGAAAGACTCACTCTTGACTTCTTACAGAGTCTCCGGCAGTTCAACATGGAACGAGCCATGAGCGGGTCCGTCTGTCCACCGAGCCTAACTCGTAGCCAGGATCTTTTACATTCACCTCTGAGGGCAGGTGAGGTCTTGGTTTGAGATTTCAGCTGAAAGGAAGCACCTTAAATTGTGGGCAGCATAGTGGCCAAGAGGTAGTTCAGAGTTGCTGAATAACCCGGGTTCAATCCTGACTACGGGTGCTGTCTGTACGGAGTTTGTACGTTCTCCCCGTGACCTGCATGGGCTTTCTCCGGGAGCTCCGGTTTCCTCCCACACTCCAGAAACATACAGGTTTGTAAGTTAATTGAGTCAGTATAATTGTAAATTGTTCCTTGTGTGTGTAAGATAGTGTTAGTGTGTGGGGGTTGCTGGTCGGAGCGGACCTGGTGGGCTGAAGGGTCTGTTTCCGCGCTCTTATCACTAACCTCACCTAACTTCCCCTGCTGTTTGACAGCTCTGGGCTTGTACTCGCTGGAGTTTAGAAGGATGAGAGGGCACCACATCGAACCTTACTGAATAATGAAAGGCCAGGATAGAGTAGTTGTGGAGAGGGTGTTTCCACTAGCAGGAGAGTCTTGGACCAGAGGGCACAGCCTCAGACCTTTATAGAGTCATTGTGTGGAAACAGGCCCTTCGGGCCAACAGGCCACACAGTGTGGAAACAGGCCCTTCGGCCCAACTTGCCCACACTGACCAACAATGTCCCAGCTACACTAGTTCCCCTTGCCTGCGCTTGGTCCATATCCTTCCAAACCTGTCCTATCCAGGTACCTGTCTAACTATTTCTTAAACAATGGGATTGTCCCTGCCTCAACTACCTCCTCTGGCAGCTTGTTCCATACACCCAGCACCCTTTTTGTGAAAAAGTTGCCCTTCGGATTCCTATTAAATCTTTTCCACTTCACCTTGAACCTTTGTCCTCTGGTCCTCGATTCCCCTACTCTGGGCAAAAGACTCTGTGCATCTATCCAATCTATTCCTCTCATGATTTTGTATACCCGTATAAGATCATCCCTCATCCTCCTGCGCTCCAAGGAATAGAGACCCAGCCTCCTCAACCTCTCCCTATATGTCTTCTAGTCCTGACAAAGGATTTGAGTATAAGAGCAGGGAGGTTCTACTGCAGTTGTACAGGGTATTGGTGAGACCACACCTGGAGTATTGCGTACAGTTTTGGTTTCCTAATCTGAGGAAAGACATTCTTGCCGTAGAGGGAGTACAGAGAAGGTTCACCAGACCGATTCCTGGGATGGCAGGACTTTCATATGAAGAAAGACTGGATAGACTTGGCTTGTACACGCTGGAATTTAGAAGATTGAGGGGGGATCTTATAGAAACTTACAACATTCTTAAGTGGTTGGACAGGCTAGATGCAGGACAAATCCAGAACAAGAGGTCACAGTTTAAGGATAAGAGGGAAGTCTTTTAGGACCGAGATGAGAAAATCATTTTTTACACAA
Source organism: Amblyraja radiata (assembly GCF_010909765.2). NCBI lineage: Eukaryota > Metazoa > Chordata > Chondrichthyes > Rajiformes > Rajidae > Amblyraja > Amblyraja radiata. The sequence goes on from NC_045980.1 coordinate 3,215,120, forward strand.
AGAGTGGTGAATCTGTGGAATTTTACTTCGGAGTCACGTGAGTGACTACGTGAAGACCCCGTCCAGCATGCATGCGCGTAATATCGTCTCTCGCATTGTGCAAACGACAGGCTGTTGGAGCGCTGCTTCCAACAGCTCGGACCTGAAGGTAAGTGTTTTAACCTTTTTAGGTCTCTTTTTTACTGCGGGAAGGGTTCAGAGCTCCTGCTGGAGGTCCGAGGTCGGAACCCCAGCGCCACCCGGCTCCCTTCTACAGGGACCGCCGAGGGGGGGGGGAGGGAATCCCGGCTGCGAATCGCGGGGGTATCCGAAGCCGACCACGGAATCGCAAGGGAAACCCCGTTTACTAAGCCACGCCGGCTCGGGGGAAGCCCCAAACCGAGGGAGCATTCAAAGGGGAAATCCCGGCTCCCGACACCGCAAGGATCCCTGCTACAAGGTTCCATAGATGCTGCTGCACCCGCTGAGTTTCGCAAGCATTTTAGGTCCCAACTACAAGGGTCGTGGGGAATGCCGACCGCAGGAAGAAGCCTGGCTGCGGGGACCACAAAACCTCAGACGCCTGCAGGTAACCTGCATTCCGGGACCGGGGGAAGACCGCGGGTAACCCGGTCTCCGAAACCGCGGGGAAGACCGCAGGAACCCGACTTTGGAGGCCACAGGAAAACCACAGGTAACCCGACTTCAGAGACCACGGGAAACCACGGATAATCCGACCAGAGACCACGGGAAAACCACGGGTAACCCAGCTTCAGGGACTGTGGGAAGTCCACAAATAACCCAGCTTCAAGGACCGTGGGAAGACTGGGGATAACCCAGCCTCATGGACCGTGGGAAAACCGCTGATAACCTAGTTCCAGGGACCGTGGGAAAACCGCGGATAACCTAGTTCCAGGGACCGCGGGAAGACTGCGGATAACCCAGCCTCGGGGGCCATGGGAAGACCACGGATAACCCAGCTTCAGGGACCGTGGGAAGACTGCGGATAACCAAGCTACAGAGACCTTGCGAAGAACACGGGTAGAACCGTGCTTGGGGGAAACCTCAGCTACGGGGACCGTGCAAAAGCTGCGGGTAGATCCGTGCGTGGGGGAAACCTCAGCCACGGGGACCGTGTGGAAGACCGCGGGTAGAACCGTGCTTGGGGGACACCCCAGCTACGGGGACCGTGTGGAACACACGGCTAGGACCACAGAAGAGCGGGTAGTCGGCGGCGAATTCAGACTCCGGCTGCCCGAGGAGGGTAAGAGCTAAAACAAGAGACTGAAAGGCCTAGACTGAAATCAGGCCAGGAGGCTCCCTCCGACATGGGTTCGTCCTCGGACGTTTTACCCATCCTAATTGGCCAGGGAGGGCCATATCAGCGCAGGTCTCCTCGAGAGCCCGTGGCAGCAACCTTTTTCAGGGCTGCCTACAAAACTCCCTTCTGCAAAGGTGAGTGCGAGGAGTCAGTTGGCAACTGACTCTGAATTCGAAACATGTCCGAGGAACAGGTGCCGGCTGGGAGTTACCATGCACCTGGAAAGACATTGGGTCCACATACACCAGCAGCCCTACGACCCAATCAAGGATGGAAATCGAACCCACATCGGGGGGGGGGGGGGGGGGGGGGGGTTCCTTTTGGGCTTACCATAAAGCCACCGGTAGCCATGACGGTAGGTGGGTCTGGTTCTTTCCGAAACGTGGGGTTGTGGACCATTTACAAGAAGGTTGGAAGAGATAGTTTATACTGCACAGTACAAGCGAGACAGTCTAGGAATATGGCTGGAGTTGCCTCTTTAGGCAGGCTCGCTAATATGACAAATGAGGCATGTTTATTATCAACAAGCCCAACGCGCATTGAAACTTTGTGACAGCTTCATTCACAGGGCACTGGAAATATCTGAAATGTAACTGGATGGGGCAATGATACAGTTAAAACATTGCAAAATAGGCTAACCAGTTCCCAGGCTATTTACAAAATGAGTGCTTCGGCTGCTCAGAGTTTAAAAAATATTGTTAAGAACTATCTGGATGAGATTAAACGCTGCATTTTGCTAAATTAGCTGCATCAGCCACAAAACCCATTTGAGAAATTGGGTTCTCATCTGTCCAGATAAATTTAAGTTGATATCAACTGAACTTATTGATGATTGGGATTACCTTTAACTCTATTTAATAGTCTGGGACTCCGCCCTGAGGTAAGGGATTGGAATTAATTGAAGCCCGTAACAATACTGATCAAGCAACCTTCTGTTCATCAAGTATAATCGGCTTACAGCTGTGCTATTTAGGCCTTTGCACAATCAGAACTATACAGCATGCAAAAGAAGTAAGCACTCAAGTACCATGTGGTCATTGTTACCAGCCCTATGCTATTCCACTAAATCAGTAAATCTTTAATTAAATTACAAACTGATGCTATTGTTCAGGATGAGAAATTGCTCATGCCATCTAGTTACAGATGTGGATGGGAGAGTTACCAATTCCTCAGTTACATGGTATCAACTACCTATGGACACTGGGTGCATTCTGGGGATTAAAGGTTTATGCGAATATGCCTATCTGCATGCTCTAGTCCAAATTGATACACTTCGGTGGTGGCAAATGTCTGTTTACATGGGTGCAAACAAGTCAAAATATCCGGTGATAGTTTACCCAAACCTCATTATGGTACACAATATGGGTGTTGGATCACAAAGTATTAAAATACATTGTGAACATTAAAGACCAAGAAACTTGCATCCAGGCTCAATCACCAGTGGAAAATATGTGGCATATCGGTAGCGTTCGTTACATTCTAGCTACACTAAGGAGGAATGTTCTTTTATGTTTTCCTCCATTTCTGCCTCAACAGACGGGTTTGCAAAATTCAGCAAGTTCCCGCCTCAGGCATTTTTATAGTGCCTGCCGGGCTTAGCCAGCCATGGTTCCCACTGATGTGGGGAATGATAGAACCATATATGGTTATTCTAGACACAAGCATTGGTCTAGCCGTGACGCGGGAAACCGTCCTCAGCATGATATAATCAATTCAGAGACTGAGAAGACAGTTCCTGCGGCTGGGGTTGTTAAACCAACCATGAACGTGCTCGCTGCAGATCGCAGGGATAGCACCAAAAAATATCAATATTTCCTCATAAGGAGATGGGAGGTATTAGTTTTACAATTATATTACATATTCGGCACGGATGACTGACGTCTTGTAGTTCAGGCTCATATGAGGGCTTGACAAATCATGATGTCTTAAGTGCCATCTACCATACCTAAGTGCTTCATCATACTGGCTGAAAGGAGTAGAATCCACTCTGGGGGGGTCACCCTCTGAGCTCTAGATTATGAAGGAAATCTGCAACTCGAAAACTCCCAGGCCTAGGGACGCAGAGATATGGGGTGTTAACGTTGTGCTACGTCGCTTCGCTGAAGGGCTCCAACTACATCCCTGTCCTTGGACTAACTCACTTATAAGCGATTATGCTCATAGCCCTGCATGCAGCACTACGGGTCCAGTCATTACATAAACATTGACTGGATAGGATGATTATGTCTGCAGACTAAATAACACTTATGTTATGACTTAGTCAAGCAGTATAGACCAGGGGCACCAGATCTCAAACTAGATGTTCACATATCCCTTGAACCTTCGATTGTGTATGGTCACACATCTACACCAGAATGTTAGATCACTAGAGCCTAGAGACTCTGAACTAGCAATATTGTTAGTTACATCTACCCTCAAAAGAAGGTATCACTTCAGACCATCTTATAACCATATAACATATAACCATATAACAATTACAGCACGGAAACAGGCCATCTCGGCCCTTCTAGTCCGTGCCGAACCCGTATTCTCCCCAAGTCCCATCTACCTGCACTCAGACCATAACCCTCCATTCCTTTCCCGTCCATATAACTATCCAATTTATTTTTAAATGATAAAATCGAACCTGCCTCCACCACCTTCACTGGAAGCTCAATCCACACAGCTCTCTGAGTAAAGAAGTTCCCCCTCATGTTACCCTTAAACTTCTGTCCCTTAATTCTCAAGTCATGTCCTCTTGTTTGAATCTTCCCTACTCTCAGTGGGAAAAGCTTATCCACGTCAACTCTGTCTATCCCTATCATCATTTTAAAGACCTCTATCAAGTCCCCCCTTAACCTTCTGCGCTCCAAAGAATAAAGACCTAACTTGTTCAACCTATCTCTGTAACTTAGTTGCTGAAACCCAGGCAACATTCTAGTAAATCTCCTCTGTACTCTCTCTATTTTGTTGACATCCTTCCTATAATTAGGCGACCAAAATTGTACACCATACTCCAGAATTGGCCTCACCAATGCCTTGTACAATTTTAACATTACATCCCAACTTCTATGCTCTGATTTACCACAATGATCTTCAGGTGGTTATGGATCTGGCTTATACAGGAGTAAATACTGACATTTCAAATCACTCCACCAAGGCTGTAACAACCTCAGTAGCAGGGTTATGGAAGTTAGCGGGACCACATCCTAGCGGTTGCAGGATGGTCAATCTAGCAATTTTCCACACATTTAGTACTAACCCATTGCCAGATGGGGGGGTATTTACGAACTCTATGTTAAGTTCTGTTCATAGTTCCTCCCGGGTAAGGGAGGTTACTATTGTCATTATTCATGTCTGAATATGATAACATACTTCCTCCCCTGGTCAACTAAGGCAGTGAGTGAAGCATGGACTCGTTCCACGGCATGAAATCACAGATCTTTAAAATCTTCATGTAGTCACTCACGTGACTCCGAAGTAAAATAGTAAGATTAAACGAGAACTTACCAGTTTGAAGTTTGATCTTTATTTTATGAGGAGTTATGATGAGGGATTACGTGCCCTCCGCTCCCACCCTCTATCATAAAAGTCAACTGGTATTCTAGTTCTTCTTATCTTACTATGTTTATTTCATCTACTGTTGTCTGTGACTTCACACCGCTGCTTTGAAGAATGTCGCGCATGCGTGCTGGATGGGGTCTTCACGTAAACCCTCATTGTAACTCCTCATAAAATAAAGATCAAACTTCAAACTGGTAAGTTCCTGTTTAATCTTACTATTCTCTGCACAGAAGGTAGTTGAGGCCAGTTCATTGGCTATATTTAAGAGGGAGTTAGATGTGGCCCTTGTGACTAAAGGGATCAGGGGGTATGGAGAGAAGGCAGGTATGGGATACTGAGTTGGATGATCAGCCATGATCATATTGAATGGCGGTGCAGGCTCGAAGGGCCGAATGGCCTACTCCTGCACCTATTTTCTATGTTTCTACGTTTCTATGACAATATCCTCGCAAATCTTTTCTGAACCAATTCAAGCTTGACAATATCTTTCCTATAACATGGTGCCCAGAAATGAACATAATATTCTAAATGCGGTCTCACCAACATCTTATACAACTGCAACATGACCTCCCAACTTCTATACTCAATAATCTAACTGATGAAGGCCAAAGTGCCACAAGCCTTTTTGACCACCTTATCTATCTGTGACTCTGGCTTCAAGGAACCATGCACCTGTACTCCTAGATCCCTCTGCTCTACAACACTCCCCAGAGGCCTACCGTTTACTGTGCAGGTCCTGCCCTTGTTAGACTTCCCAAAATGCAACTTTCTGTATTAAAGTCCATCATCCTTTCCTCTACCCACCTGGCCAATCGATCCTGATCCTGCTGCAATCGTTCACAACCATCGTCACTATCTGCAAAACCATTCAATTTTGTATCATCAGCAAACTTGCTAATCTTGCTCTCATCCAAATCATTGATGTAGATGACAAACAGTAATGGGCCCAGCACCGAACCCTGAGGCACACCACTAGTCACAGGCATCCAATCTGAGAAGCAACCTTGCACTATCACCTTCAGCTTCCTTCCGTGAGGCCAATTTGGTATCCATTCAGCTATCTCTCCCTGGATCTCATGCGATATCTCTCCCTGGATCTCATGCGATCTAACCTTCCATAGCAGCCAACCATGCAGTACCTTGTTGAATGCCTTACTGATGTCCATGTACACAACATCTACAGCTCTTCCCTCATCGACCTTTTCGTCATTTCTTCAAAAAATCAATCAGATTTGTGAGACACGACCTCCCACATACAAAACCATGCTGACTATCCCTAATCAGCCCTTGCCCATCCAAATGCCTGTATAACCTATCCCTTGGAATATTCCCTAATAACTTACCAACTACAGATGTTAAACTCACTGGCCTTTAGTTCCCAATGTTTCCCTGCATCCCTTCTTGAAGAGAGGCACAACATTTACCACCCTCCAGTCTTCTGGCACCTCTCCTGGATTTAAGGATGACTCGTAAATTTCAACCAAGGCTCCCGCAATTTCTTCTCTAGTTTCCCGCAATGTCCTCGGATATATCTGATCAGGCTCTGGAAATTTATCTACCTTCATACACGATAGTAGCTTCACTACTTCATCGACGGTAACACTGACTGCTCTCAAGACACTTCCATTGACTGCCCCAAGTTCCTTCGTCCTACTGTCTTTTTCCTTGGTAAATACAGAGGAGAAATATTCATTGAGGACCTTGCCCATCTCCTGTGGCTCCACACAGAGGTGACCGCTTTGATTCCTGAGAGGTCCCACTCTCTCCCTAGTTACCCTTTTTTCCCTTATGTATTTATAAACTCTTTTGGGATTGTCCTTAATGCTACTCGCCAGAGCTATCTCCTGGCCCCTTTTTGCCCTTCTGATCTTTTTCAGGTTACTCCTTAGTTCCCAAAACTCCTCCAGGGATGCCCTTGTGCGAGACTTTCACTCATACTCTCAAAGTTGACCTTACCCCAGTTGAGCATTTTAACACGTGGACCACCTCCATCCCTATCCATAACCATCTTAAACCTAATCGAACTGTGGTCACTGGTCCCAAAAGGCTCCTCCACACACACTTCATTTTACTTTGGAGTCACGTGAGTGTCTACGTGAAGAACCCCGCCAGGACGCATGCGTGACATATATCGCTACACGCATTGCAACGAGTCACAGCAGGGGGAACGTCCCTTAGCGGCAGAATTTGAAAGCCGGGAACAGCAGGTAAGGAGACTCTGCGTTCCTTCCACTTACCTTACAAGTGGAGACATGGACCAGATCCACGAAGGCTGCGAAAAAGCTGGCGGGGGAGAACCGCGGAGTTGCGGGCAGCCTGCAGCAGCAGCCAACGGCACGCCAATCTCCCGAAATGGGAACAGCTGTGCCCGACTTCGCTCCCGCACCGGCCACGGCCGGGCGGTAGAGCGAAGCAAAAAACTAACAGAGTCATTGACTCCGATGAGTCCGACTCTGAATAGCCGCGAGCGGCCAGTGCCCATGAGCATTGGGGCCGGTTGGAGCGGCTTCAGGAGCAGCTGCAAGCGGCCAGTGCCCGTGCGCATTGGAGCCGGTTGGAGCGGGGAACAAGAGCAGCCGCGACGGCCAGTGCCAGAGAGCATTGGAGCCAGTTGGAGCGGCTGTTGGGGCAAATACTCCAAAGTGACAGGAGATGGAGGCTGTAGATCAGTGCATGCTCCTTTAACATAGTGACCTCACCACTACTAACCACTCCCCATTGTCTCCTGTATAATTGTAGCTTCCCCGCCTCTAGCTCGCTCTCTAGTCCCAGTGATGACCACGGACAGCTAGAGCACAATGTGTGTAGTGACTTAATAAAGATACTTAGTAAGAGACTTTGTGTGTCGAACAAGTCCTTTTACATGGTGTCAGCGCGGTAGACTTGCGTCTCCTGTTTATCGGCTTTATTTTATTATTTGTTTCTCCCAGTTGTTTCCCCACCTTTACATTTTACTATGGCTAACTCGTGCCGTCGTCCTGACAAGCTCGTTTTTGACGCGGACATCGTGCACCGCTGGACTGTCTTCCAGCGCGACTATGAACATTACATCGCTATCGCTCATCCTGGTGCCACTCCTGTGGTACAGGCTCACCTACTCCTCAACCTGGCTGGTCCGGAGGCTATGGAACATTATGCGTCGTTCGAGTTCGTCCCTCCGGAAGACCGCCATGACCCGGTATGTCTCATGACCAAATTTACTGCCCTGTGTGACATTCCCACCAATAACATTATTGAGCGTTTCAAGTTCTTCACAAGACGTCAGGTTCCCGGTGAGCACATTGACGCTTTCATTGCCTCTTTGCGACATATGGCTCGGCGGTGCCGCCTTGAATCGATTACAACGGACGAATTGATCAGGGACGTCCTGGTCAACGGTCTCCTAAACTCTAAGCTGCGCGAAGATCTCCTAATGAAGCCCGACCTCACGCTAAAGGATGCAATGCAATGATTGCGAACGGCTCCGGCAGCGTTTAAAAGGTGCGTGACGTCATCAGGCGCGCGATTTTAAGAAGAAATTATGACCCAGCGCTCCCCCACCCCCACCACTGGGAAAAAAATCTACGAGAAAGGAAACTGGCCTCAGCTCGAGTGCAGCTGCTGCTTCTCAAGAAGATGTCTCACAGAGGAAAGCTGAAATGGAGGAACTTAAGACTACCATTCTAGGTGAGATAAAGAAGCAGAGGAAGGAGTATATGGAGGAGATAAAGAAGCAGAGGAAGGAGTATATGGAGGAGATAAAAAGTTTAAAAGCGGATATGCTGGTGTCTCACGAGAAAAATAAAGAAGATAAAGAAGACTTAATAAAACAAGTTATAACGACGGTAAAAAGTATGATGGATGAGTGGAAGGTAAAGGCTAATGCCGAGTTACAAACTCAAATTGAGGATGTAAAGGATATAGCTGCTGGGATGGAAAGAAAGCTGGATGACAAGATAGATCCTACTATAATTTCGCTAGACCAACAAGGCGAAGCAATTAAAGAGCTAACTAAAATTGCTGAAGTGAATACTAGGGAGACCGAAAAACTCCGTGCCGAGAACAAACGCCTCTTAGAATTATTACGTAAAACAAACGAGAAATGTATTGATCTGGAGGGACGCCAACGCCGTAAAAATTTGCGTATAGTTGGTCTGAGCGAAGGTCGTGAGGGGAGTCAAGATCCTCGAAAATTTGTTGCAAAACTTTTAATGGATATTCTGAATTTGGATCATGAACCCCTGTTGAGTCGTGCACATAGGGCTCTAAGACGGGCCCCTGGGATAGGTTCATCGCCCAGACAAATGATTGTAAAAGTGGCCTTTGACCATGTCTTCGAAGAAATGATGAAGATAATAATAAAAAAGAGAAACCTGAAATACGAGGGAGACAACATCAGTATTTTTAGAGACTTCCCAGCAGAAGTGGCCAAGAAAAGAGCACTATTTAAAGAAACAAAAGGTATCCTGAGGAATTTACAGAATACTAAGAATCTGAGATATGGCTTGATGCACCCAGCAATACTGAGAGTAACTTATGATGACAAGGAATATCGTTTCGTTAAGCATACTGAAGCATTGAAATTCGCCCGAGGCATACAGCAGAAGCCAGAAGATGAAGAGAGAGAAGATGCGGAGGAAGAACCCGAGGGAGAAGGAGAGGACTGAACTTTTATCATCGACCTGTGGTTATGAAATACTCACTTAGAAGGAAGTGGAATAATGGGCATTTAGTAGTAGTTCTGTATTAATTATTAGAAAATATTTAATTATTCCATGATAATAGTATTACATATTATAGTATTAAATATAATTGATAGCAGTAATTAGCAAATAGTAATATGAATAATAGAAATAATTACTAAGTACTAAGTATATAAAGTTAGTACCCCACCCCAATATATATAGCATTTGAGATAGGAGCTGGTATAATTAACATCTTTTTTTTAAATTAAAAAAACGGAAGTCTTTAGATTAATGGCCACGTTAGTGTGGCTTTCACCTTCACATACTACACACTATACAAGTGTAGTTTCTTTTTTTTCTGAGCACCCTATTAACACCCTTTACTTTTTTTTTATTATTGATATTTCTTATTGTTTTTGTTTTTTATTGATCTTATATTATATATTATTTGAATGTAGATGTGAAGGATATTGTGTATTTAGTTTAAGAAGACATAGATGCGGATTAAGGTGGATAGAAATTCTCATTGGATTGATGTCCGGGTGCAACGGGGAGCTGGGGGAGTCAAGAAGGCTACTCCAAAAAAGCCGCCCTAATAGTAAAATGCATGATATAAAGGTGAAGACTGGGGGTGATGGAGTAACCTTCTGCAGTTGGAATGTAAAAGGAATTAATGAACCAATTAAAAGGGGAAAGGTGTTAGCTCAGTTGAACAGATTGAAGACAGATGTCATTTTCCTTCAAGAGACTCATTTTAAAAAAGATGCTCAACATAGATTAACAGCTAAATGGATTTCTAAGGTGTATCATTCTACATTTATTCATAAATCTAGAGGAGTTGCAATAATTATTCGCAAAGGTATACCTTTCATACAAAGTTCTATTATAGAGGATAAAGAAGGCAGATATGTAATAATTACAGGGGAATTATATTCAAAAAAGGTAATTTTAATGAATATATATGCCCCTAATTTTGATAATCCATTATTTTTTAAGAAAATATTTAATAATATTCCTATATCCACTCAACACAATTTAATAATTGGAGGTGATTTAAATTGTACTTTAGATAACTATCTAGATAGATCATCTGCAAAAAGGAAAGCTGCCTCGAAATCAAGTAAATTCATAAATGCTTTTATCAATACATCTAATATTAAAGACATCTGGAGGTTAGATAATCCATCCGGACGAGAATATTCTTTTTTCTCGCCCGTACATGGAACCTATTCGAGGATAGATTATTTTTTAATAGATTCTAAATTACTTCCTTTTACGTATGATGCAAAATATCATAATATTATCATCTCGGATCATGCGCCATTAACATTTAAGATAAAATTAAAAGATATATCTAATAAAACTACTACCTGGAGATTTAACCCTCAGATATTAAAGGACAATGACTGTTGTAAATATGTGATGGATCAGATTAAATTATTTTTTGAAACTAATGATAATCCTGAAACTTCTCCATCACTATTTTGGGACACATTTAAGGCATTCATGCGTGGCGCAATAATATCCGCACAAGCACATCTCAATAAAGAAAATCGAAAAATAGAACAAAATTTAGAAAATGAGATAAAACGTCTAGATAATGAAAATATAAAACAGCCTTCCAAAGAGTTAAGTAATAAAATTGCATCAGTAAAATATAGATTAAATAAAATATATTCTAATCAAGTGATTAAACTTTTTCAACAAACTAAGCAAGTGTATTTTGAATTTGGAGATAAGCCACAAAAATTACTAGCACGACAGCTTAGAAAATTAGAAGATGAGAAGATGATACACGGAATTAGATCTGAGTATGGAAATATATTAATTACTCCAAAAGATATTAATGATAGATTTTTACAATATTATAAAAATCTTTATTCGTCAAAACTAACAGGACAAACAGATAGTATGGAAATATTTTTACAAGAATGTCAAATCAATAGCTTAGATCAGGAAGGTAGAGAATTGTTAAATGCTGAAATAACAGTAAAAGACATTATAGAATCAATTAGTTCGCTAAAGAACGGAAAAGCAGCGGGCCCAGATGGCCTGAGTGCAGAATTTTATAAAAAATTTCAAGATCTGATTTCCCCAAGATTACAAATAATGTATAGATATGCATATGACCAAGGAAAATTACCAGAATCTTTAAATGAATCCACAATTACACTCATCCCTAAAGTAGATAAGGATTTGGAAGATCCTGGATCATATAGAGCGATTGCCCTTTTAAATACAGACCAAAAAATATTAACTAAGGTCTTATCTAGGAGATTAAGTTTAGTGATCTCTAAATTAATACATTATGATCAAACAGGTTTTATCCCAAAACGTTACTCATCCCATAATCTCAGACGTTTGTTTAATATTATATATTCAAAAAGAATACGAGATACGGAACTAGCGGTTATATCATTAGATGCAGAAAAAGCGTTTGATCAGGTGGAATGGATGTATTTATTTAATATAATGGAAAAGTTTCAATTGGGGGATAGATTTTGTAAATGGGTAAGAATTTTATACTCGAATCCTATGGCAAGAATTTTGACTAACCAAATTTTATCAGCCAAATTCAAACTCTCTAGGGGATGCAGACAGGGATGTCCGTTATCACCCTTATTGTTCGCATTGGTGATAGAACCATTGGCGGAAAAAATTAGATCTGAACCTGAAATATATGGCTATAATACTGATACAACAATTAATAAAATTTCTTTATATGCAGATGATGTTTTGATTTATATTACAAAACCGGAAATTAGTATTCCCAACCTGCTAAACATTATAACTAAGTTTGGTGCATTTCTGGGTATAGGATTAATTGGGATAAAAGCGAGATTATGCCAATAACAGGAATAAATCTAAATACATTACAACAATACCCATTAAAAGTAGTTACAGACAAACTTAAATATTTAGGGATTAACGTAACTAAAACTCATAACTCATTAATAAAATCCAACTATCCTCAACTATTAGATAAACTTAGAAAAATATTTTATATTGGAAAACACTTCCTATATCCATGATTGGTAGAATAAGTGCCATAAAGATGGTATTTCTACCGCAGTTGTTATATTTGTTTCAGGCTATTCCTTTTTTTCTTCCGAAAACTTTTTTTAAAAAAATTGATAATATTGTCAATAGTTTTATTTGGGATTATAAAAATCACAGAATAAATAAAAAACATCTATGCAAAGCTAAGATAAATGGAGGATTAGCACTTCCAAACTTTTTATATTATTTCTGGGCTGTTCAGATTAAGAATATGAATTTCTGGTGGGTAAATATGGATCATGAACCGACATGGTTAAATATAGAAAAGGAAGACTGTCTACCTTTCAATGTAGGTTCGATAATTTTTGCACCAACGGAAGTACAAAAAAAAATATTATAAAGACAACCTAATAATATATAATAATAGACGTATTTGGAAACAAATAGTTAAGACTCTACATTTGGATAATCTCTCATTTAGATTACCAATTATGAATAATCCATCGTTTAAACCTGCTATATTAGATGGGGGGTTTAAACAATGGGATGATTTAGGAATTACAAGGATAGAACACCTTTATAGAAAAGGAAAATTTCTTTTATTCCAGGAGTTACAAGATATTTATGGATTGTCTCCACAACATTTGTTTAGGTATTTACAAATTAGAGATTATATTAAATCCAATACACAAGATTATAAAAATAAAGAAGCAGGATTGTTAGACGAACTGTTTAATTTACATCCAAATACAGAAAAATTAATAGCCTATATATATAACATCATTTTGGATAAGGAGAATCCAATAACGGAAATATATCGTCAAGCATGGGAAAATGAAATGGGATTGGCTATAACAAAAGAAAACTGGGAAGAAAGTCTACAACGAATACACCGGTGTTCATTAAACGCCAGACATATACTGATACAATTTAAAGTATTATATAGGTTACATTATTCGAAAACTAAATTAAATAGTATTTTTCCGAATCTCTCCGCTATTTGTGATAAGTGCAAGAAAGCAGAGGCAAATTTAATACATAGTTTCGTTACATGTCCTAAATTGAATTATTACTGGACAGAAATTTTTAAAGTTATTTCTGAAGTCATCAAAGTTAAATTGGACCCTAACCCAAAGCTAATAATATTTGGAATTCCGGATTTACATCTATCACTTACAGTAAATCAAAGAAATTTCTTTGATTACTGTTTGATAATTGGGAAAAAAATCATATTGAAATTTTGGAAGGGAACATTATCCCCCACAACCAAAATGTGGGCAACAGAGATGATGGAGACGTTACATCTGGAAAGAATTAGATTTGTCCTATTGGACAAGTATAATTCTTTTGAACAGATATGGTCTCCATATATACAGTATTTAGAGAAGTAGCTGTTCTTGGCAACACAGCTCGGCGTGCACCCTGCGGGATTTGGTGAGAATAATTCATTTTTATATTGGAATTAACATATATGTCTTTATTGATACTATCACTTGTAGTAGTGTTATTAATAATACATATTGTGGTTACTCAAATTTTTTTTTTCGTTTCTCTTTTCTTTCTTATATATAATCAAATTATTATTTAATCACTCTCTTAATGATTTATAACTGTTCTATTCTTTCTCTATCATTATTTCTAAAAAAATAGTAGATAAGTATTACTAGTGTTTTACTTAATGCAAATTGAATTAATTTGATATAAAGTTGTTTGAAGCATTAAAAAAAAAAAAAAAAAAAAAAGAAATAAAGGATGCAATGCATTCTGCTCGTATGGCCTCTGCTGTCTGCTCCGTATCTCACCAGGCGTCCCAGGACATCACCTTCACCGGTACCGTTGGCCGCCGGCGGATCAATAGCCCGCCTCGCCAGTTAACCCCCTCTACTCCCGCTAAGGTCACCCCTCGTCGATGCCAAAATTGTAATTTCTCCTCGCACCAGTACAACGTTTGCCCAGCGCTGGGTAAAACTTGCAACTCCTGCGGGAAACTTAACCATTTTTCTGCAGCCTGTCGTTCTCGTGGGAAACCTGTCCCTGCTCCTAGAAGGAGTCTAAACATTCTTGCGGACACTGATAGCGCGCCTGGTTCCCAGTACCAGCTCGAACTCCCTGATTCTGATACGATTTCCTCCCATGCTGATCCGACTGTGTTTTCGCTTTTGACTGCACCTGCTTTGATAACGGATCCCTCCGTACATGTTACTGTGAATGGACACTCCTTCTCGGCCAAGGTCGATACTGGTGCGTTTGCCAACGTTATGTCTGTTCGCCTCTTCAAACAGATAAGCTCGGGGGAGAGAGTGCTTCCCGATGACTCCCGCCTTCATGCCTATGGGGGAGGTGCTCTGGTCGCCGTGGGGAAGGCCACGGTTATCTGTACAGTTCTCAAGACCTCTCGGCCCCTCACTTTTCTCCTGCTGGACTCTGATAACGTCACCCCGCTGGGCGCCCGTGCATGCCAGGACTTGGGATTGGTCTCTTTTCACCGCGACATCCACCTGGTGCAGGCCCCCATGGACCCCCTGATAGAGTATCCCGACCGTTTCAATGACGTTCTGGGCAAACTGCCCTGTGCCTATAAGATCGTTGTTGACCCGGGGGTCGACCCGGTGATTAGACCGGCCCACCGTGTGTCTTTTGCCATGAAGGGCCGCGTGGAGTCCACACTTCGTGATATGGTTTCCACGGGCATTCTCAAGGAGGTGAGCGCACCCACCCTGTGGGTCTCCACCATGGTCGTCGCTGCCAAGAAAGATGCGAGCGAGATCAGGATCTGCATCAACCCGAAGGACCTGAACCTTGCTATCCAACGCCCGCACTACCCCATGCGGACGGTGGAGGACGTCGCTGCACAGGTCGGTCCTGCCACAGTCTTCTCGGTCCTGGATGCCAAAAGCTCCTTTTGGCAGATCCCTCTGGATGAACGTTCATCCTTCTTAACCACCTTCAGCACACCTTTCGGCAGGTTCCGTTTTCTTCGCATGCCCTTCGGGATCAACTCAGCAAGCGAGGTTTTCCAGCGCACCATGGAACAGCTGTTTGCCGGATTGCCGTGCGCTATTATTGTTGATGACATTTTGGTATACGGGAGGGACGTCGCTGAGCACGACCTGCACCTCCGCCAAGTCCTGGACAGGGCTCGTGAGATCAATCTCAAGCTCAACCCGAAGAAGTGTCGGTTCCGCGTTCAGGAGGACACGTACGTAGGCCACGTTTTCACGGCCAGGGGACTAAAGCCAGACCCCCAGAAGACTGCGGCGGTCACCGAAATGCCCGCTCCCACGGACGTGCCCGGCCCGCAGCGCTTTCTGGGCATGGTCAACTACCTGGGTAAGTTCATACCCGACCTCAGCGAACTGAGTGCTCCCCTGAGGGAGCTAATCAAAAAGGACAATGCCTGGGTCTGGCTACCGCATCACCAGTCAGCATTCGTAGCCCTGAAGTCCAAGCTCGCTCGCACCCCGACTTTAACGTACTTTGACCTGAACAGGCCAATTGTCCTCACCTGCGATGCATCTCGGTTCGGACTCGGTGCTGCCTGCCTGCAGCTCCAGGACGATCGGCAGCTGCCTGTCTCCTATGCCTCTCGCACCATGACCCCTGCTGAGCAGCGCTACGCTCAGATCGAAAAGGAGCTCCTTGCCGTGGTGTTCGCATGCTCCAAATTCAAAGACTACATTCTGGGCAACACTTTCACCATTGAAACTGACCACCAGCCGCTGGTCTCTATCTTGAACAAGCCTATCCATGCGGCCTCCTCGCGGTTGCAGCGAATGATGCTGCAGCTCCAACGATTTACGTTCAACATTGTGTACCGCAAGGGCAAGGAAATGTTCGTGGCCGACACATTGTCCCGTGCGCCGCTCCCTTCCGTTGCCCGCCATCCATACGAATCGTCTGACCTGATGGTACTGAACGTTAACATTGTTCCCTCTTGGCAGATGCAGTCCCTGGTCGAACACACTGCCGCTGATCCTGCCCTGCAACAGCTTGAGGGCGTCATCCGCCGTGGCTGGCCTGACCGACGCTCTTCCCTACCGGCCAGTGCCGTGCCCTACTTCCTGGTTCGGGACGAATTGGTGCTGCACAACGGCGTGGTGGTGAAGGGTCACAAGGTCGTGGTGCCGGACGCTCTGCGTGACCACTACTACCAAACCGCACACAGCGGTCACCCCGGGGTGGAGGCCACTTTGTCCCAGGCCCAAGCTCAGTTTTTCTGGCCTGGCATGATTCCGGAGATTCGTGACAGGGTCTCCGCCTGTGCTGCCTGCAACAGCCTACTGCCTCATCAACGACGCCAACCTCTCATGCAGCAGCCGGCTCCCGAGTTGCCGTGGATGGCTGTCGCCACTGACATTTTCGAATGGCGTGGCAAACACTTCCTGGTCCTGGTGGACTCCTACTCCAGCTGGTTCGAGGTGGACCAGCTGCCTTCCCTCACGTCTGCTGCCATCATCGGGAAGCTTCGCCGCCACTTTTCTACCTTTGGTTCCCCGGTGACTCTCCAATCCGACAATGGCGGACAGTTTTCCAGCGCAGAGTTCGCCGCCTTCGCCACCCAATGGAACTTTCGCCACATCACCAGCAGCCCCGAGTACCCGCAGAGCAACGACCTTGCGGAACGCGCTGTCCGCAGCGCCAAGGAGCTGCTGGAACATTGCCATCTTTCCCATTCGGACTTCTATCTTGCCCTCCTCAACCTCCGCAACATTTCCCGGGACCCCGCACTTGGTTCGCCTGCCCAGCGCCTCATGTCCCGCACCACTAGACCCCCTCTCCCGGTTTCTCAGCAGTCTCTAAAGCCCGCTGTCCGCAGCCCTGCCGCAGTCAAGGAGCGCATCATCGAGAAACAGGTCATCCAAAAGCGCTCCTTTGACAAATCTTCCCGACTGCTTCCCCGTCTGTTCCCAGGCCAGGTTGTCCGGATGATGTCCACCTCCGGTCATCACCGGCTGGCCGTTGTCGTTGGCAATGCCGACTCTCCCCGGTCCTACCTGGTTAATTACGAGGGCACTATGTACCGTTGGACACGCCAGCACCTGCTGCTCGTCAACGAGCCTGCTCCGCCTCCTGCGGACCCGTATTCGCCGCCTGTCCATTCCCCGCCGCCTGTCCATTCCCCGCCGCCTGTCCATTCCCCGCCGCCAGTCCATTCACCGCCGCCTGCGACTCCTCCTGCCCCTGTCACTCCTCGCATGCCACGGACTCTTCCCTCTCAGCTCATGGTGCCCAGCCCACGCGGTCCTCCTTCTCCTTCTTCACCTGCTGAGGAGCCCGTTCCTTCACCTCGTTCTCCTCCTTCCCCTGGGCGTTTGTCTCCCGGTTCCCCCATCTCTGTCCCTGCCCCCGTTCCTGTAGCTCCTGCGGTGGAAGGGGAAGGCGGGTTGCGCACCCGCTCTGGGCGTTTGGTCAAGCCGCCTGTCCGGTACGGAGTGTGCGAGTAGTCTGCTTCATAATGTTTTCCAACTGTTTCTGGTTTGCCTCTACCGTATGAGCCGTGGTCGCTTTGTTTCCAAGAGGAAGGATGTAGATCAGTGCATGCTCCTTTAACATAGTGACCTCACCACTACTAACCACTCCCCATTGTCTCCTGTATAATTGTAGCTTCCCCGCCTCTAGCTCTCTCTCTAGTCCCAGTGATGACCACGGACAGCTAGAGCACAATGTGTGTAGTGACTTAATAAAGGTACTTAGTAAGAGACTTTGTGTGTCGAACAAGTCCTTTTACAGAGACCAGTCACAGTGGGCAGCTAGTAAGTCCTACAGCAGTACCTCTTGTAGGGCTGCACAGTGTTTCTCCCTCATCAGAGGGGAGTACAGGGGGTCAATTCTGGGCTGACCCTGAAGAGGGGTGCAGAACATACCCCTAGTGCACATGTGGTGCAAGAAAACCTATTGGATATGGTGTCCCAGTTTATTCAACCCGACCAAACTGGCCAAAACCTGGAACCTAAAATAGCTGCAAGTATCGACTACTTGTCATTCAACCAGCTATAAGGACAGGCATTATTGGACACCACAGCAAGACACTTACCACCAGGGAACTGCAAAACACTGAATGTTCCCAGTGTCAACCAGTGTACTTGAAAACATGTCGGAGCCTCAATCAGAGCCAGGGACTTGAAACTACAGAAAGTTCTGAAAATCCTAACAGCGGGAATTACGGTTTTCGCCCGCACAATAAACAAAAAAGACATGACACAAGATCACCAGGATGCACTGGCTTTATTTTGCAACTACCAATACGAGTAAACAGCATTAGGAAGAAGTGCCATCCAACCGGCTTTAGACCCTAATTTGCAGGCCTATGCAAACCTGGAACTTCCAAACCACCAATATTACTATTTGGAGGCAACTTATCAAAACAGGTAAAAGAACTTGACGAAGAGGGTAAAACCCTGGGGCTCATTAAAGCAACGTCTAAAAACTACTTCGGCCAGAAAAAGCACCCCTACGCACCACCAGTCGGCCAAGACAAACTGGTGAAAGCTCAAAGGCCAGGAACACTCAACATCGGTCTTTTTAGGCCATGGCCCAGACTGGCCTTCCTGGGGAATGCGCTAACCCTCAACACCGACCCAACTACAGATCCAGACACCGGCGCCTCAACGTCCACGGAGGATGCCGAAAAAGTAACAAACCTACCAATAGTAACCATGGAGGTAGGTGGGTCTGGTTCCTTACGAGGTTGGTGGGAGATTACAATTCTATCTGGATGCATGGAATAAATTAACTACCGACACTTATATTTTCAGAAGTATAGGGTTATACCATAGAATTTATACAAAAACATAATCCTCCAGTTCAGCATGTACCGAACCGAATGTTCGTGCTTACAGGCAAAGAAAAATCAAAAGCGCATGCTGAACTACAGTGGCCATATAAAAAAGGAGTAATGGAGGAAACCCAACACGAATCACAGGAATTCGTGTCCAAAATCTTTATCGTAAACAAGATGGTGGTTGCCGCATCATCATATATTTGACTAATTTGAATACTTTCGTACTATATATTCATTACTAGATGGAAACCTTTGTTACTGCTAAGCTATTGATTTCCTAGGTTACTACATGGCAAGCATCGTCTTAAAAGATGCTTACTATACAGTACCCATTAGAGGTGACCACAGATGTTATTTAACAGAATGGATCATCTGGGCTTCACCCTTAACTCAGTTCGCATGTCAGTGATTTTGCCGAAAGAAAAGGTTACAGCCTTAATGGAGGCTTGCAGCAAAATCATTGACATCACAAAACCATCCATCAGACTGGTAGCAAGAATAATTGGCATAATAGTGGCTGCGTTTCCAGCCACACAAATCGGACCTTTACATTATCAAAAATTACAGAGGGCTAAAATACGAGCACTCAAAAATTATGGTGGTCATTTTGACAGACCAATGAAGCTACCAACAGAGGCCATAATGGAACTAAAATGGTGGAAAGATAACATTAGGCATTGTTCCTATCCAAACATTATCAGCTACCCGTCTATGGAACTACAAACTGATGCCAGTGCACTTGGATGGGGTGCTACCAATTCCATCTCCAGCTGTGGGGGAGATGGAATGCACAGAAGGCATCATTATTACAAACACTGGGCATAAACTACCTGGGAATGTTAAGTGCGTTCCATGGCCTTAAGTCATATTGTTCTGGGTTATATCACCAGCATGTTAGACTACAAATTAACAACACCACCGTGGTAGCATATATCAACCATATGGGTGGAAACAAATCGACATTATGTGACAATCTGGCCTACACAATTTGGCAATAGTGTATCCAGAGAGAGATATTTGGATATCAGCTACGTACTTACCAGGTAAACTAAATTTAGTGGCAGACAACAGGTCACGCAAATTCAATGAAAACACTGAATGGATGTTGGATAAAAATGTATTTGCTGAAATTACAGCACGGTATGGAACACCAGATATCGACCTATTCGCATCCAGGCTCACACCAGCTATCGAATTATGTTCATGGGAACCAGAACCTGGGGCAGTGGCAACAGATGCATTTTCGCTGCATTGGGGGATTGTTTATTTATGCATTCCCTCCTTTCTGCCTCATGTCAGGTATTTAGGAATATACAGCAAGACTCCGCGTCTGGTATTTTGATAGTACCCGATTGGCCTACTCAACCATGGGTCCCGGTGATACTCGACATGGTATTAGAACCATGCATCACCATCCATCATAGACCTAATTTACTGGTTCATCCCGCAACAAGGGTAGTTACCCATGTCATAATTATATAAACCTATTAATTTGTAGAGTTTGAAAGCACCTCTACTACACCTGGGACTGACGGACCGAACAGTAAATATTATTTCAGCGGCCCACAGACAGTCCACCAAAAAACAGTACTTGGTGTCATCAAGAAATGGGAAGTACTGTCACAACAATAAACATCGCCCACAGATCAATGAACATCCCGTCTGTTCTGGAATTCCTGGCAAGCCTCCATTACAATGAGAGGCTCAGTCATAGTGCCATCAACTGCGCCAGAAGTGCTCTGTCAACAAACCTGTGGCAAGGAACAGAGCGGCATTCTGTTGGGACACACCCTGGTAACCAAACTCATGAGGGACATTTTTAATGTTAATCCCCCAAGAACCAGGTACTCCCAAATATGGGATGTGAGCATTAACTGACCATGTTAAGAAACTGGTCTCCAGCTACAGCTCTGTCCCTACAGACACTGACTATGAAAACAGTCATGCTGATGGCCCTGGTCACGGCACAAAGGGTCCAGTCACTACAGAATCTAAGGCTGGACAACATGACTATTTCATCTGGAAATTTAACTTTTCACATCAATGAATTAGTCAAACAGAACAGACAGGGGTCAGCAGGCCTGAAAACAGAATTCAGGGCCTACCCGACAGATGATCGTCTCTGTATTGTAACACACTTACTATTATATATGGAGTATACTAAGATCATCAGAGGGAAAGAAATGTCACTTTTAATCAGCTACAAACAGCCACTCAAAACAGTGACAGTCCAAATCATCTCTAGATGGCTAAAACAGGTCCTAATAAAGGCTGGAGTAGACACTAGCATTTTAAATCTCACTCCACCAGGGCTGCAGCTACATCGGCAGCTATGAAGTTGGATGTTCCTATGGACCAAATCCTCAAGACAGCAGGATGGTCAACGGAGAAAACTTTCCAACAATTTTATAACAAACCAGTCATTGAACCTGGAACATTTGCAGAAACAATTTTAAGTTCTGTAATATAATTTACCCCATAAATAGGGGCTATAATTTAGTGTTAATATATTTATCGTTGGGTTTTCAATATCGTATTGATGTCTGATGATGTTAACACTATTCTCCCCATAATCAAGGCAGATGTGATGCATGGACTCGTTTCCACGGCATGAAATCACAGAGCTTTAAAATCTTCACGTAGTCACTCACGTGACTCCAAAGTAAAATAGTAAGATTAAACGAGAACTTACCAGTTTGAAGTTTGATCGTTATTTTATGAGGATTAACGTTGAGGGAGTAACGTGCCCTCCGCTCCCACCCTTGATCATATACTCAACTGGTATCTCTTCTCTAATCTTACTATGTTTAGTCATTACAGTTATCTGTGATTTCACACCGCTGCTTTGAAGAATGACACGCATGCGTCCTGGTGGGGTTCTTCACGTAATCCCTCAACGTTACTCCTCATAAAATAACGATCAAACTTCAAACTGGTAAGTTCTCGTTTAATCTTACTATTAACTTGCCCTTCCCAATTTTCCAATACTACCCTGCAGGTCCTGCATTTCAGTCTTTTTTTAAATTTATTTTTATTAGAAGTACAGTAAATTACAGTAATACACATCACATATATCTCATTACATTTGTTGTACCACTTCGTTTTTCGAGCTTTAAAAAAGGTAGAATAAAAGAAGTAAGGGAAGAGAGCAAGTGTCTTGAAGGTGCAGGAAAGTGTTGGGAAAAGAAAGCCCCTTAGGGAAGAAGTTAGAGAAGGAAGTAAAGAAAGGAAATAGACCCTAGAAAGAAAAGAAAAAAAAGGAGAAACAATCGCTCTATTATAACACAAAACTCTGCAAAAAAGGATATACCAACAATGTTTTTTTTTTTTACCCCCGTTACCAGATCCTGGTACCATTTATTTTTTAAATTACTATTGCACCTTATGCTTGTAATAGTTCCATAAATGAAGACCACGTCTTTTGGAAATGGTCTGCTTTGCCTGCTAGGAGGAGTCTAATCTCTTCCAGGTGTAATGTTTCGAACATGTTTGAAATCCACATTTTTATTGTTGGTATTGAAGCGTTTTTCCAGAATTTGAGTATAAGCTTTTTTCCCATTATTAGCCCGTAATTAAGTAAGTTCTTTTGAAACACGTTTAGTTCGGGGTTACCTTCCGATATTCCAAAAATGATCCATTCTGCTTTTGGTACAAGTTTTATTTTAATTAATTTTGTGAAGATTTCAAATATTTCGTTCCAGAATTTTGGGATTTTTATACAAAAAACAAGAGCTTCTTGTGACTGACATTTATCACAAGTGGGTGAGACATTTATTTATTTAGTTTTTGAATAATATAGTCTATGTAATGTTTTGAATTTAATTAGAGTATGTCGTGCGTTGATCGAGCATTTATCGACCATCTCCGTCCCTATCCTCACATCCCAATGCAGCTCAGTTAAAATGTTTAAATATGCAGACGACACAACAATAATTGGCCTTATCTCAGACAACAAAGAATCACAATACCATATAACAGTCGATAGCGCAGTCAAATGGTGCGCAGACAACAACCTCCAGCTTAATACTTCAAAAACCTTAGAAATCATCATAGATTTCAGACGCAATCAAAACCACAAACCCCCGGTCCATGTCAACTCTCACCCCATAACCTCCACGAACTCATTTAAGTTTCTAGGCACCTATATCTCCAATAATCTAAAATGGCACATCAATGCAGACCACGTCATCAAGAAAGGTTAACAACGCCTATATTTCCTCAGACAGCTCAAAAAGTTCAGAGTCGATAAACACCTCCTGGTCCGTTTCTATCAATCAATCATTGAAAGCATCATCACCTCCTCAATCACAGTCTGGTACGGTAACACCGATAGTCACTCACTATACAGAATACAACGCATTGTCTCCAAGGCCTCCAGGATCATCAACTCCCCCCTCCCCTCAATCCATTCCATTATCTCCAACGTACCTCAAAACGGGCAAAAAAGATAATCTCGGACCACTCCCATCCAGCAAATCACCTTTTTCAGTCTCTCCCTTCGGGGAGGCGCCTCAGGTCACTTGCTACTAAAACCACCCGCTTTAAAAACAGTTTCTTCCCCTCAGCAATAAGAACTCTCAATTCCGTCCAATAATCAGACAATAATATGACTTTTGATGTATACAGTGTCTTGTCTATGGTCTTTGTTTGTTCTTTTGCACTATGTATTGTTGGTGAGATTTGTGATTTGTGATGTGGTATGGATGCACTTTATTACGGTGATCTGTGTTATTAGTGGTATGTAACAAAAGCAGTGTACCATCATGTACCGAACCCAAATACCACCAACCCTGGTTGCGTGGCAATTAAAGATTCTATTCTATCCATAACTATCTTAAACCTAATCGAACTGTGGTCACTGGTCCCAAAAGGCTCATCCACAAACACACGTCATTAACTTGCCCTTCCCACTTTTCCAATACTACCCTGCAGGTCCTGCATTTCAGTCTTTTACCCAATTCGTTAAACTCGTGTTGCAGAACCTCCTTCCTCTTCTGACATGTAAAATTTATGCCAGCATGCACAACAACATCCGGCTGCTCCCCCCCACTCTTGAGGATGCCCTGCAGCTGCTCTGAGACTGCCTGGACCTTGGCACCATCCTGGAGTCTCACCTGCTGCCGCAGAATCTCCTGTCCGCACCTCTATCCAGTCCCCCATCACGCCCACTCTTGCCTGACATCACTCTACCCCGTTGAGCCTTGGTACCAGCGTTGGGGTCACAGCCCTGGCTGCCACTCAGACTTGACGTGTCGTCCGTTCCGACACTGTTTTCAATAGATATAGCCACCGTGTCCTCTGTTATATGAGAGTTTTCCCGAAGTCTATGACCATAGCACTATGTTTAAACATAGCGTTGCAGCCGGTAGTGCTATATTTAAATGCCATAGTGCTGCAGCCAACAGCTCGTTGTTTACATTCCCACGGGTTAAGCCGACAATGCTCTGTTTAAGCCTTAGCGTGGCAAACCGGCGATGCTGTGTGTATTACCTTTACACGCCGAGTCTGTTGCACTGTGTATTGCTTTACGTGCCAGTCAGCAGCTGATAGCATTTTGTTCACAAGCGGGGGGCCTCGCTTGGATGCAGACCCCTGCCATTGGTTAGAGTTTGAATTTGGGAGAAACGCTATTGGCCAGGACTTACCGGCGGTTATTTCGACACGTGATTTCTTACCTGTATAAAGCCGGCGGCTGTAAGCCAGAAGTTAGTTTAGGTTCATGTATGAGACGGGTTCACTGACGGGCTGAGTCGCGATCACCCCCGTGGGGGGGCAGAGAGAGAGAGAGAGAGAGAGGTGTGCTGCTGTAAACTAGACCCCGCGCATACCAAGACAAGTATTGTTTTTGTTCTCTCCCGCCAATAAATCTGATTTGCAACTAAACAGACGAGTGAGCCTTTTTCTGTTCTACTGGTCAGATCCTTCAACCTGTTCCCTTGTAACAGGCTCCTGCACTCTATGCTTCTCTTTCTCATCGTCGACCATCTTCGCTCTTCTTATATCCTCAGTGTGACTTTACAAAGGAGATGAGGAGGAATTTCTTAACCTTGATGGTGTTCAATCTGTGGAATTCATTGCCACAGACGGCTGTGGAAGCGGAGAGAGACAAGTTCTTGTTTAGTGAGGGTGTGAAAGGATAGGGGAGAAGGCAAGAGAATGGGGTTGAAAGGGAAAGATAGATCAGCCATGATTGAATGGCAGAGTAGACTTGTTGGACCGAACTGCTTAATTCTTGTCCGACAGTGCCCTCCATAATGTTTGGGACAAAGACCCATCATTCATTTATTTGCCTCTGTACTCCACAATTTGAGATTTGTAATAGAAAAAAATCACATGTGGTTAAAGTGAACATTGTCATATTTTAATAAAGGCCATTTTTATACATTTTGGTTTCATCATGTAGAAATTACATCAGTGTTTATACATAATCCTCCCATTTCAAGGCACCATAATGTTTGGGACACAGAAATGTCATGTAAATGAAAGGAGTCATGTTTAGTATTTTGTTGCATATCCTTTGCATTCAATGACTGCTTGAAGCCTGCGATACATGTACATCACCTGTAGCTGGCTTCTCTGGTGATACTCTGCCAGGCCTGTATTACAGCCATTTTTAGCTTATGCTTGTTTTGGGGGCTAGTCCCCTTCAGTTCTCTCTTCAGCATATAAAAGGCATGCTCAATTGGGTACAGATCAGGTGATAGATTTGGCCACTCACAAATTGACCATTTTTTTAGCTTTGAAAAACTCCTTTGTTGCTTTAACAGTATGTTTGGGATCATTGTCTTGCTGTAGAATGAACCACCGGCCAATGAGTTTTGAGACATTTGTTTGAACTTGAGCAGATAAGATGTGTCTGTACACTTCAGAATTCATTATGCTACTACCATCAGCAGTTGTATCATCAATGAAGATAAGTGAGCCAGTACCTTCAGCAGTCATACATGCCCAGGCCATAACAACCACACCACCGTGTTTCACTTTGGATCTTGGGCAGTTCCTTCTCTCTTCCATACTTTGCTCTTGTCATCACTGATATTAGTTAATCTTCATCTCATCTGTCCACAAGACCTTTTTCCAGAACTGTGGTTACTCTTTTAATTACTTCTCGGCAAACTGTAACCTGGCTATCCTTTATTTGCTGCTAACCAGTGGTTTGTATCTTGCAGTATAGCCTCTGCATTTCTGTTCATGAAGTCTTCTGCAGACAGTGTTCATTGACAAATCCACACCTGACTCCCGAAGAGTGTTTCTGACCTATCGGACAGGTGTTTGGGGTTTTTTTTCATCAGCTGCGGAGGTCTTCCTTGGCCTGCCAGTCCCTTTGCGATTAGTAAGCTCACCAGTGCTCTCTTTCATCTTAATGGTGTTCTAAATTGTTGATTTTGGTAAGCCTAAGGTTTGGCTGATGTCTCTAACAATTTTATTCTTGTTTCTCAGTCTCATAATGACTTCTTTGACTTTCATTGGCACAACATTGGTTCTCATGTTGGTAATAAAAGTTTCCAAAGGTAATGGAAAGACTGGAGTAAAGACTAGGTGCTGAGAGCTCTGTTATACCTGCAATAAGGAGGCAATTAAACACACCTGAGCAATTACAAATGCCTGTGAAGCCATGTGTCCCAAACATTATGGTGCCCTGAAATGGGGGACTATGTATAAACACAGCTGTAATTTCTACATGGTAAAACCAAAATGTATAAAAATACCCTTTAATAAAATCTGACAATGTGCACTTAAAGCACATGTGATTTTTTAAATAACAAATCTCACACTCGGATACATCTCACAACCATAACTAATTGTGTAGTACAGAGGCAAATAAATAAATGATGGGTCTTTGTCCCAAACATTATGGAGGGCATTGTATGACTTATGAACTCATAAACTCATGTTGCATCCACTTTGTAATGTGTGGAGAAGGAAGGAATATGGAGACCACATGAGGTGGCAATAAATGTTAATACATCTTGATTCCGGCATGCTGGATATGGAAGGTTTTACAATCCCTAATGGACACAACATCCTCATTTTAGAATCAAAGGGAACTGTAATTGTAAAAAAATAGCATGTGTTTTACAAACTGCACCAGATGCAGTGAAGTGCCTAAATAAGGCAAACAATGGAACAGATGGATACCGTAACTTTGAGCATGGGGTGGACCTCATACATTCATTGGCTCCATCTTGTAGGGGTTTCGTTTCCCTTTACTCCACTTCGGGCCCTACTGCCCGAGTTACTCTCTCCCTTGTCGGAGGGTCAAACGGCCACCACTCCACTCGAGCGGTTTCCAAGAGAGAGAATACAACAAAAGGGATTCCCCTAGGTTCTAGACCTCGGAATTATGGTGGGATACGATAAAAGGTTGAATTGACCAGAGTGTGCTGATGAGAGAAAACAGAAACCAAGATGGACTCAAAGCAAGTCTAAAATTTACAGGCTTTATTAAACAATGAGAAATCGAATCTCACCAACAATACATAATACGTGGCTAAACTTATGCTTTAAACTAAGACTATGGGCGGAATACTATCGGGCACGTCGTAAAACTTACTTTACACAATTTTACTTGCAAGTATACTCCCCCTTTCCCTTTCTCCTCTCAACCTCCTATTTCGGGAACTTCACCAGGTCACCGGGATACTCACAGCTAGGTTGATGCAGGCTCACGAGCCGTCCAGCAGAGCAGAAAAAAAGCGAGTTCTGGCTTGACTCCGGCTTTTGTACCTGAGTTTCCTTTGAAACCCCCAGGTGGTCCTCTGGATAAAAGGGTTCTTTTGATGATTCCCAGTTTCGATCTGGCATGAACAATAGGCTTCCGATGATAAGGGGTTTGCTGATGTCATGATCCCTCAGCCTGATCGTTATCCCATCGCCTGGATGGGCTCCCATTGTCCCGATGGATGGGTCATCCACGATGGTAATTGTGCTTGCTGCTCGCCTGTTTACCACCGTCTGCTGAGGCTCGGTTCCTTCCTTTGTGTATCCAAGATAATCTCGTTATCTCCATCTCAGCCTTTCTTGCCCACACCATTCGCATAGTTGTGTGATGCCCAAGTCTACAGGCCAGACAGGTTTGAAACTTGAAACTGATTCTTTCTTTGTGGATTGGGGGTTTTTCCATTGCAGCCAGCAAATCTGTCTTTTTAAAATGTCCATGTCCTTATCCGAGTTCTTCCATAATTTTGGAGGATTTGCCCCAATAACTTACAATCCGTACAACATTTATTGAGCGATGCCAGAAGTACATGCATTAACCGTTCAGCAGCAAAACTCAAGGGGTCCATGGAGTGAGCTGCTTCTTGTTGTTTTCAGAATTAATGGCATTTTTATTGGTTGCTCTGAGTTTTGCCAAAGACCAGAGGGATGATATGCCACTGTGTTGTCCTAGTGGAGCATTTCATTCCACTGCCTTGGCTTTGCCATCAGTTAAGTCACACGACGAGTCCTCATTTCCCTGCAGCATTCATTATTAAAAGGGAACATTGTTTTTCCGAGTGTGAAAATTGTGAGATTGGATCAAATCATCTATTTTAGACAATCCCATTGGGTTTTGGACAGAATATTTAGTGTTCCATGGATTTGGAGTGAATCGAGGCAGAAATTCCACTGCAGTGCTGCAAGGGGCAACGGTGTTAAAGTTGGTGGTTTCCTGATGCAATGTTAAAACAGGACCCCATTTGCCATCAAGACTCTAATGGTTCTAACAAAGAGCAGGGGTGGGTGAGGTAATGTGATGTAATTCCCAACAGCATCCTAGACGATGATTCATCAAGTACCATCACTAAAACTGATCATCTGTCCATTTCTCTCAATTTTTGTTTGGGAGAACTTCCTGTGCATCAGAAGCCTAACTCTGAAAGTATAATGTGTAGGAAGGAACTGCAGATGCTGGTTTAAACCGGTGATAGACACAAACACCTGGAGTAACTCAGCGGGTCAGAGAGCATCTCTGGAGAACAGGAATAAGTGACGTTTCGGGTTGAGATTCATTTTCAGACAGAGAGTCAGGAAAGGGAAACGAGAGATGTGGACGGCGATATAGAGAGATATAGAACTAATGAATGAAAGATATGCAAAAAAGTAGCAGTTGTTACTTTTATTAGTTGTGAGCTAGGTGAAAATTAGTTACAGAAACATGAGGCTCAACACCGTCCTATCGGAAAGACAGACAGGTTGGCAGAGGGTGGGGTAGCTTTGTTTGTAATGAATTAAATTCAGTCCTTAGCGAGGGGTGACATAGGTGAAGAGTCATTGTGGATAGAACAGAGAAATGTTATGGGTAAAAATACCATAATGGGTTTTATTTACAGGCCCCCAAACAATAGCCAGGATATAGGATACAAGTTATATCAGGAGATTTAATTGGCATGTAAGAAAGGCAATGTTACAGTGGTCATGGGAGATTTCAATATGCAGGTAGCCTGGGAAAATCAGGTTGGTACTGGACCCCAAGAAAGGGAGTTTGTAGAGTGCCTCCGAGATGGATTCTTAGAGCAGCTTGTAGTGGAGCCTACCAGAAGAAAGGCAATTCTGGATTTAGTGTTGTGTAATGAACCAGATTTGATGAGGGAACTCAAGGTAAAGGAACCATTAGGAGAGAGCAACCACAATATGATGTTTTAATCTGCAATTTGAGAGGGAGAAGATGAAATGGGATGTGTTGGTATCGCTGTGCAAAGGGGACTATAGAGGCATGAGGGGAGGAGCTGGCCATAATTGACTGGAAAGGGACCCTAGCAGGGATGACGGTGGAAGAGCAATGGCAGGAATTTCTGGGAATAATTCGGAAGATGTGGGATCTTTTCATTCCAAAAAGGAAAAAAAGATTATTGGGTGAGAAAGAGGTGCATGTGGCTGCCAGGAGAAGTCAAGGACAGTATAAAATTAATAGAGAAGGCATGTAACATTGCAAAGATTATTGGGAAGCCAGAAGATTGGGAAGCTTTTTAAAGAACAACAGAAGTAACTATAAAGACAATACGGGGAGAAAAGAAGAAATACTAAAGTAAGCTTGCTAGTAATATAAAAGAGTAAAACAAGAGTATCTTCAGTTATATAAAGAGTAAGAAAGAGGCTGATAAATGATGCAGGAGGTGATAATGGGGAATAAAGAAATGGCAGAGTAGTTGAATAACTTTTTAGCATCAGACATCACAGTGGAAGACACCACCACAAGAGAGTCGGGGGATGGAAGTTAGTGGAGTGGCTATTACTCGGGAGAAGGTGCGTGGGAAGCCGAAAGGGCTGATGGTGTATAAGTCACCCGGACCAGATGAACTGCACGCTGGGGTTCAGAAAGAGGTGGCTTTGGAGATCGTGGAGGCATTGATAGTGATATTTCAAGAATCACTAGAGACAGGAGTGGTCCCAAATGATTGGAAAATTGTCAATATTACCCCTCTGCACAAGAAGGGAGCAAGGCAGAATAGTGGGAACTATAGGCCCGTTAGTCTGACTTCGGTGGTTGGTAGGAATTTAGAGTCCATTATAAAGGATGAGGTTACAGAGTACTTAGAGGTTTATGATAAAATAGGCCAAAGCCAGCATGGCTTTGTGAAGGGGAGATCTTGCTTGACAAATTTGCTGGAAATCTTTGAAGAAGTAAATAGCAGGACTGACAAAGGAGAGTCAGTAGATGTGGTTTACTTAGATTTTCAGAAAGCCTTTGATAAGGTGCCACACATGAGACTGCTAAGGCTGATGAGATCCCATGGTATCAAAGGGCAGATATTAGCATGGATATCAGGTTGGCTGGATGGTGGAAGACAAAGTGGCAATAAAGGGGGCTTTTTCTGGTTGGCTGCCAGTGACTAGATGAGTTCCGCAGGGGTCAGTGCTGGGGCCGCTACTCTTCACGTTGTATATCGATGATTTGGATTGAAGGCTTTGTGGCCAAGTTTGCGGACGATACGAAAATAGGTGGAGGGGCAGGTAGTGTAGAGAAAGCAGGGACTCTGCAGAAGGACTTGGATAGGTTGGGAGAGTGGGCAGAGAAGTGGCAGATGGAATATAGTGTAGCAAAGTGTGGAGTCATCGCCTCAAAATTAAAGAACATTATTTTAGGAAATAGATGAGGAGACATTTCTTTAGTCAGAGGGTGGTGAATTTGTGGAATTCTTTGGCACAGAAGGCTATGGAGGCCAAGTCAGTGGATATATTTAAGGCAGTGATAGATAGATTCTTGATTAGTGCGGGTGCCAGAGGTGGGTTTGAGGGAGAGATAGATCAGCCAGAATTGAATGGTGGAGTAGACGATGGGCCGAATGGCCTAATTCTGCCCCTATCACATGATCTGATGATCTAAGATGATTTTGAAATTAGTACAACGACTTGGACCAACATAAATTGGAGGAACAATATCTCATATTTCTCTTAGGTAACTTACAACCCAATGGTATGAATATTAATGTTTCTAACTTCAAGTAACCCTTGCATCCCCTCTCTCTCAATTCCTCCCCCACACATCATTGTACTAGTTTCAAATTCATCTGTTTTGCATGTCTTTCATTCATTTGTTCTTTCTCTCTCTATATCACCGTCTATATCTCTTATGTCTCTCAGTCTGAAGAAGGGTCTCGACCTGAAACGTCATCTATTCCTTTTCTCTAGAGATGCTTCCTGGCCTGCTGAGTTACTCCAGCTTTTTGTGTCTATGTCCTATAAGTATGTTGTTGGCTTGTGATATGATTATGTGCTTGGGGCAATCTGAAGCCATAACAGGTGTAAAACAAGTGTGTTCCTTTTTCATTCTCTCTTTCGTTCTCTCTCTCTCTCTCCCTCTCCCCCTCTCTCCCCCTCTCTCCCCCTCTCTCCCCCTCTCTATCACTCTCCCTAAATGACTCTGTCTTTTCAAATTGCCCTCTGGTAAACGTAATGGCCAGCTATCTGTTTGAGGTCCTGCTGCTTAAAATAGTGCAACTCAATATATATGTGTGGTTTCTTGAGGTAATATATCAACGACAATTTATTCATTACTGTCTAGTGCTGAAAAACACACAAGAATAAAATAATAAATCTTGGTTGAAATAAGAACAAAAAGGATATAAAACAAAAGTAGGAGGGAGAGACCAGGGCACCACTGGCTCTTCCCCAGTTGGCTTTTGCCACCCTAATATGTTCCTGCAGCAAGCTCACATCTTTTGGTTTCTATAATATTGAAAATTCCAACACACTGCATCTTGAATGATCCTAATTATTGGCCCTGCACAGCCATTTAGGGTCGAGAATTCCGCAGGTTCATCTCCCACCAGGGGAAGTGATTTCTCACTTATTCAAAGTGGTTGACACCTCAATTTGGAGCAGGGAACCTGACATCCAAGACAGCCAAGATGTGCAGGAAGGAACTGCAGATGCTGGTTTAAACCAAAGATAGACATAAAGAGCAGGGGTAACTCAGCGGGTCAGGCAGCATCTCAGGGGCAAAGGAATAGGTGATGTTTCGGGTTGAGAACGTTCTTCAGACAGAGAGTCAGGGGAAAGCGAAACGAGAGATATAGACGGTGATGTAGGGAGATATGGAACAAATGAATGAAAGATATGCAAAAAAGTCAGGGTTATAAAGGAAACTGGCCAGTGTTAGCAGTGGACTAGGGTGGAAACAAGTACAGACAATTAGACAATGCTGTTGCTCCAATTTGCGTTTGGCCTCACTCTGACAATGGAGGAGACCGACGACAGAAATCTCCGTATGGGAATGAGCAGAGGAATTAACGTGTTTGGGAACCGGGAGATCAGGTTGGTCCAAATTGGAGGAACAGAATCTCATATTTCACTTGGGCAGCTTACAACCAAGTGATATGAATTTGAGTATGAATATGAATCCCGCTGAGTTACTCCAGCATTCAGTATGAATTTGATGTCTCTAACTTCAAGTAAACCTTGCATCCCCACTCTATCCATCCCACTCCCACCCAAGTCGTACTAGCTTCAAATTTGTCTTGTTGAGTCTCATTGTTTCTACGCGTTTTCAACTATCTAACACAGCTAACAACGGCCTGTTTCCTTGGTCATCGTTACTTTTTTGCATATCTTTCATTTATTTGTTCTATGTCTCTCCACATCACCATCTATATCTCTCATTTCCCTTTCCCCTGACTCTCAATCTGAAGGATCTCGACCCGAAATGTCACCTATTCCTTCTCTTCAGAGATGCTGCCTGTCCCGCTGAGTTACTCCAGCATTTTGTGTCAGTCCAAGACACCCAAGCCAGGGAAACCTTTACCGGTCAACCCCCCGAAAGAACTTGCAGTGTTTCAATGAGATGCAGAGGTTTCTTTCCATTAAAGTGTGACAAATGTATCCAAGTTTATCAAGTGATGGATAGTACTTTGTTTCTGAATTCTATCCAGAACATTAATAACCAAGGATTAGTGTCTTTGCGATGACTCTGTTACCCAATGTTAGGGTAGAGGCAGGCAATATTTATATGTTGTTTTGTCTCTGGGCAAAATGTACTTTAAGGTTTTGCATTCGGTGGTCAAGCCCAACAAGTTCATAAGTTCATTAGTGATAGGAGTAGAATTAGGTCATTTGGCCCATCAAGTCTACTACGCCATTCAATCATGGCTGATCTACCTTCCCCTCTCAACCCCATTCTCCTGCCTTCTCCCCATAACCCCTGACACCCGTACTAATCTAGAATCAATCTACCTCTTCCTTTCAAATATCCATTGACTTGGCCTCCACAGCCTTCTGTGCCTTCATTGACCATAGAAGGGCAAGGAGACGGTGACAAGGGTGCCAACAATTGCAGTCCGTCTGAGGAAACCCTCCTCCTGTCTACACAGTGAAGCCTGAAGGTAGACAGGCTGTCAGTGCAAGTGATGAGTCATAAGGGTCAGAGGCCATTGGTGTGCATGGAAACAGATGCTGCCTCAGACTGGCTGTTGGCTTTACCCACATAATGACAGTGACAGCACTTCAGAAATAATTCATGTGATGGAAATCCGCCTGGGATTCACTGACAGCTGAAGACACTAATTCAGCTCCATTCATTGGCGCTCGTCTCTCAAAGTTCAGTGATTAAACTCCTAACCGGCGCAGTCCTATCTCCACACTTCCCCTCTCGTCACAGCTTTGCTCTCTTGCACCAGCTGCCCCCATCCCCCCTCCCCCCATTCCCAATCACTTCAGGATCTAAGAGGCACGAACTATGTGAAGGCAGATTTAAAGGGCTATCTTTCTATTGCAGAGGTGATTTAAAGCAGTTTCTTGCATTTTTCCATGGGACAGTTCGATAGACGCATTGGTCCTTCAGATCAGTCTGAAAAAGGGTTTTGGCCTGAAACGTTGCCTATTTCCTTCGCTCCATAGATGCTGCTGCACCCACTGAGTTTCTCCAGCACTTTTGTCTACCATCGATTTTCCAGCATCTGCAGTTCCTTCTTAAACACATTGGTCCTTCTTGCCGTTTCTATTTGCTGTCCATTCATCCGTGTTAATTAGACATAGTTTCCTCAAGGTGAGATACTCCTACACGATCTACTTACTGAACTTGTATGGGATACTGCTCAAGCCTCAGTCACTTTTGAATCAGGACACAGAGCAGTTATTTTAACCCAAAAGGGCCAGTCCCACTTACACAATTTTGTTCGGCGACTGCTGACACCCATCATAGTCACAGCAGGTCGCCAAAAATGTTCAACATGTTGAAAATCCAGCGTCGACCAGTAAACAGTACGGCTCTTTGGGCGACTACTCAGGACCATACAGCCATCTCCTTCTTCGAAGTAAACGATTCAGTCTGCATCATGCGGTCACCTAGAATGAGTGAAATGCACGGCCCTGTACCCGAAATGGGTCATAATCGTCAATGCTTTCAGCGTTTAGGTATTTCATAATATCATTTATTTTCACAAAGGAATAAAACGTGTACTTTTCCCTGACAGGGTCATGATAATTTCACCACTGGAACTGTAATGCCTGTATTTTTTTCAGAGAAAAGCATTAACAAAGAAACTTTCTGCAGGCTGTAGTCTATAATGATCATGTTGTTTTGTCGATTTACCAACAAAAAAACTAGCAGCAGGTCACTCAACATCTATGAAGGTAATAGACAAGGTTCTGAAGGCAGATCTCAACCCTAAACATCACCGATTCCTTCTCTCCAGAGATGCTGCCTATCCTGTTGAGTTGCTCCAGCATTCTGCGTCTATCTTCAGTGTAAACCAGCATCTGCAGTTCCCTCCTGCACAAATTGATATTCCAGGAGTAAATCTTGTGCCAAATCTGTGAGGCATGAGGTATAGATTAGCGTTGAAAGGGGATTGAGCAAGGGAAATGGGAAAGAGTCAGATACATAGAAACTTCAGCGAAATGCTCACCTCTCTTATGTCCATTGTCAGCTTAAAGGAAATTGGCATGAGCAGGCCATAGAGGAACCCAAAGGCGTGAAGCCATCGAAAATAGCTGTCTCA
Organism: Amblyraja radiata; assembly: GCF_010909765.2. Classification (NCBI taxonomy): domain Eukaryota; kingdom Metazoa; phylum Chordata; class Chondrichthyes; order Rajiformes; family Rajidae; genus Amblyraja; species Amblyraja radiata. The sequence continues at coordinate 3,250,826 of NC_045980.1, forward strand.
TCGGAAAGGAAGGTTTCAGCCCTGGAAAATGGCGGTGGGGGAAAATGAACGGATAAGTTTTGCAGTTCTATGGAGAAATGTGGGATGTGCTGAGGTTGGGCAAGGTCCAGAGGAGGTTTATGAGAATGATCCCAGGGATGATTGGGTTAACATTGATGTGCGTTTGATGACACTGGGCCTGTACTTGCTGAAGCTTAGAATGATAGGGGGGAATCTCATTGAAATTTACAGAATAATGAAAGGCCTGAATAGAGTTGATGTGGAGAGGATGTTTCCACTCTTGGAAGAGTTTAGGACCCAGTGACACAGCCTCAGAATAAAAGGACGTACCTTTAGAAAGGAGATGAGGCGGAATTTCGTTAGCCAGAGGGTGGTGAATATGTGCAATTCATTGCTCTTGGGTATTTAAAAGCAGAGATTGGTAGGTTCTTGTTGAGTAAGGGTGTCATTGTTTACGGGGAGAAGGCAGGAGAATGGGGTTGTGAAGGAAAGATAGATCAGCTATGTTAGAATGATGAAGTAGATGATAGACTGAATGGCAATTCTGTTCCTATGACATGAACTGATGATACAGAGAGGATGATATGACAGATTTGGAATGAACGCAAGTATCAAGAGGCCCCTTCAAGATACAGGGTATTGAGCATTGGTATCACGTTGAGGTTGGAGATATAAGCAAAAGCCCATGGATTAGATAGAGAGAAGAGGGAACACCCTCTACGGCTTGGACAGACATAAAACACTGAGAATTCAACCGACTGGATTAAGGTTCTTGAATATCATTGCATGGGATAATGAAAGCAAGGAGAAAGCAGATTTGTGAATTTCTTGCATATAAACTGGTATAGAAGAAAAAACTTCTTCTGCCACAGAAGCCACAGAAGGCCGCGGAGCCTAATTCACTGGATGCTTTGAAGAGTAAGTTAGATTTAGCTCTTAGGGCTAACGGAATCAAGGGATATGGGGGAAAAAGCAGGAACAGGGTACTGATTTTGGATGATCAGCCATGATCATAATGAATGGCGGTGCTGGCTCGAAAGGCCGAATGGCCTGCTCCTGCACCTATTTTCTATGTTTCTATGTTTCTTGGAAATCTTGTCGAAGGATTAGTGCCCCATTGGCAAGCAAAATGAACATTGCAAAACACCCTCGGCATTCACTGCCAGCTGTCTTATGTTGCTCCGTACTTATGTATTTAAGGTAAAGGGCCTGTCCCACTAACGCGACTTTTCAGCGACTGTCTTCGACCTTCAAGCTCGAGGGCACTCGCCTGAAAAACCTCGAGCTGGATCGAATGTCAGTGATGAAACCGCGAGCCAGATCGACCGTCTGCACACACACACACACACACACACACACACACACACACACACACACACACACACACACACACACACACACACACACACACACACACACACACACACACACACACACACACACACACACACACACACACACACATCACAAAGGCGGGGGCCAGGGAAAGAGGGGGAGTGCTGTCTGAAATTCACACCCGCGATGAAGAGGAAGGTAAAAGACGGCTGGCACAGTAACGGTAAGCCCTTTAGAGAGCGCGGAGAGAGGGGGGCGGCGAGAGAAGGGGAGAGAGGAGGAGAGAAGGGGGAAGGGGAGAGAAGGGGGGGGGGGAGGAGGACTGGCGACACTTTTAAGAAGCCAGACAACTTATAATAAAGTTTAGCGGGCGTTTAACATTACCGGTCGGTTTACTTACCTTTTTTTTCCTCAACTAGCTTTACCTTCGATTACCTTTGGTTGCCCTTGATTACCTACGATAGCATTACGATCTACTATGACCTACTTCGACTAAACCTACAAGTAAAAAAATATCGATTTTTTCCATGGCGACCAATTTTCACTCACGGGCATTTTTCAGCATGTTGAAAAAAACGGCAGGACCTAGCTGATGCCTCGAGTACGGTGGGACTACTCTGGAGCATGAAGGAGAGTTACAAAGACCTCCTAGGACCTCGTGTCGACCATGCTGTGAGTCGAGGGAAAAGTCTTCTAAACTCGCGAATTAGGAGCCGCAGTGGGACAGGCCCTTAACTTAGTTGATTACCATAAACAAATTGAATCTCATGCTTCCACACTATTAATTATTTAACATTATCAATATGTTAAACTTTACAATGACATGCAAACTCATTTATTAATGTAAAATAAATAATGTTCCTTGTGAGGCGGATATCCATTGGCTGGTACATTTTACTGGGATGTCAAACACTGTGACCCAAATCAGCTATTTTCTCTTATTTTGCTTTGTTTTCTAAGATTGAACATTGGTCCAGGTCTTGGAGTAGCGTGTTTCAGAAGCATTTACCGGGTAATCAGTTTTGAAGCTTGGCCACTGTGGGCAAGTATCCAAGCGCAGCAAGATCATCAAACATTAACATGACACGCACATAACCAGGTCATATCTCCTGACGGTGATAAAGTGAAGACTAAATGCTGGCGAGGAAACTGTACTTCGCTGATCAAAACACTACACTGAAGGAACTCAGCAAGTCGGGCAGCATCTGTGGAGGGAATGGACAGGCGACATTTCAGACTGGGACACTTCAACAGTCTGAAGAAGGGTCCCGATCTGAAATGACACCTGTCCATTCCCTCCACAGATGTTGCCTGTCCCACTGAGCTTTATGTTCAAAAGGGAACTGCAGATGCTGGAATATCGAAGGTACACAAAATTGCTGGGGAAACTCAGCGGGTGCAGCAGCATCTATAGTCTGAAGAAGGGTTTCGGCCCGAAACGTCGCCTATTTCCTTCGCTCCATAGATGCTGCTGCACCCGCTGAGTTTCCCCAGCAATTTTGTGTACCCACTGAGCTTTATGCTTTGTTCAAGATTCCAACATCCACAGTTTCTTTGTTTGTCCTCTGTACTTTGTTGAGATGTACTTCAGTGTTTGTATACTAATGATTAAATTGTCCAGTAGGGTCCTAGTTCCGCAGTCCAACAGTGCTGAACTACTATCTACCTGGTTGGTGACCCTCGGAATATCCTTGATCGTATCCAGAGCTGGCTTTACCTTGCACTAAAACGTTATTCCCTTATCATGTATCTGTGCACTGTAAATGGCTCGATTGTAATCATGTATTGTCTTTCCACTGATGGGATAGCACGGGACAAAAGCTTTTCACCGTACACGTGACAATAAACTAAACTAAATTAAACAAAGCACAAAGACAGTACCCATCTGGATTATGGGCTCCAATTCTGGGATGTGTCTCAAATCCATGACTTCCTGCCTCAAGAGGTAAGAGTTCAACTATTGTGCAAGGCTGCGACAGAGACCAAGTAAACTGCTGCCGGCTAGTTCAATGTACTGGTAAAAAAAGTGAGCAATAGATACGACACAGTGGTTTAAGCCCCTGTCCCACTTTCATGACCTTGACTCTTGACTCATACTCGCAGCATGGTCACCACGACGTCATAGGAGGTCGTAGAAGGTCTTCGTAACTCTTCCTCATGCTCGTGAGTGGTCTCTGCGTTACCCGTGACCTCAAGTAGATCGCGGCGATTTTTCCAGCATGATAAAAAATGTCCACAAGTAAAAAATAGGTCGGCATGGAAAAAATTGATACTTTTTACTCGTAGGTAGGTCGTAGCACGTCGTGATGGTAATCGTAGGTAGTCCTAGATAGTCGTAGGTTCCCAAACAACAAAGTATATCTGACATGAGATTCTGCACTTTAATAATCACCTGCAGAACTATAAATAGTCTGTGAAGTCATCCTTGTTTCACCGTCAATCCTGATCATGTCATCTCTGGAGAGAGGGAGTGGGTGATGTTTTGGGCCAAGACCCACCTTCAGGCTAAGAGTCAGGGGAGAGGGAGACTAGAGGTAGGAAAAAGGTACAACGACCAAAAGAATGAAAGGCATGAAAAGAAACAGAACATTTAAAAAATAAAATATCAATGGGATAAAAGAACATTGGATTAATTGGAGGAGTTTGCACGTTCTCCCCGTGACCGAGTTGGATTCCTCCAGGTGCTCCGGTTTCCTCCCACATTTCAAAGACGTGCGGATTTGTAGGTTAATTGATATTGTACATTTTCGCGAGCGTGTAAGATACTAGAGTACGGTGTAGACTCGGTTTGCCGAAGGGCCTGTTTCCATGCTGTATCTCTAAACTAAACTAAAATTAAATAATCTTGTATGAAAATGGGCAGAAGTTGGGTAACTAACACAGGGGAAACTGTGTGAAGAACAGATGTCTGGAAGTCTGTTGGAATGACCGCACTGATCTGCCCTTTTGTGACCATCTGAATCCACTGATTGAATTACAACCTTTAACTCAATTGCCTGTATTTTATTATAGGTACAAACTGATTATATTTGATGCATCGAGCAGCTGGTCAGGAAGAGAGTGCACGACTAAACCATCTCACACTGGTATCACTAAACATTTTACATCTAGCTGTGTATGGAAATGGATGGTGTTTATTTACCTAGGGTTACATCTAGCTCAGGACATAATGGAACTAATGAGAAATGATAAAATGCCAAAACGTTAAACCAATTCAAAAATTTACATATTTTAATTATGCCAATTTAAATAATATTATGATTAATTGAAAGACAAAGACCACAGGCTTCTTTAGCACTTAACTTCATTATTCATCATACAGAAATGACATAGTTCCTCTTTAAACTGGAAAGCATTATGCATGTTGCAATAACTATATGGGGTTAGCTGCCATCTAACAGAGTTTATTTTACAATAACATTAGATTACATTTATATTGTACATATAATAACATTCCCACGTTGCCTTTTAGCAGAGTTTGAAACAAAACGATTCGGAGATCCGAAAGACTTGTCAAAGAGAACAACTTAAAGGAAAAGTTGAAAGGAATTGTTTCGGGAGGTATTATCTGGACATCATGGAACTGGTCATCATGATCACCAGTTGCGGATTGATAGAAATCAGGTCTGTACAATTTATGTGTTCAAGCTTTCTGCTTTTTCCTGTTTAAAAGTGAACATCTTACTTATTAGGGAATAGAGGAGGCAATTTGGTCCATCAGCTCACAGCAGGGTCATTCCGTTAGTCCCATTCCTTCTGTCTTTAATTTCCCGTCTCCCTGCCACTCACTCTTTCACGCACTCATCACCTCTCCTTTGAACCTTTGCCACCTATGTACACCAGATGTAACTATACTGTGGCCAGTTCACCAAGCAGCACATCTTTGAGATGTAGGAGACACCTGGGCACACCTGGTGGAGATCCACATGGTCACAGCAAGAGCGTGCAAACACAACAGAGATAAGCACTGGAGATTGGGATTGAGATCAAGTGTCTGGATCTATGAGACAGCAGCACTAAAACTTGCACCACCATGCACCACCACCACTAAGCAGCAAACTATGTTCCAGTCTTTTCCTTCACTTCTTGGTATGAGACAGATTTCTAAGATGAAATATAGTAAAGCCCCTGTCCCACTTAGGAGACCTAAACAGCAACCTCTGGTGACCTTGCCCGCCAGCCAAAAAAAAATCAAGGTTGAGGTGACCTGCAACCTCCTACCACCTCCCACGCATATGTTGGAAACCTTCCTCGACTATGAAGAAAACCGGCTTCGACTTGACCTGCGACAAAAAAATTATCGGTTTTTAAAACGGCAACCTATTTTTAGTCGAGGCCAGACTTAAACATGATGAAAAAATAGCAGCAACCTAGATGAAGCCTCGACCACGCGGAAACCACTTTCAACCTTTAGGGAGAGTGACCAAAACCTCCGGTGACCTCAAGGAAACCTCGGGTGGCGGGCAAGGTCACCAGAGGTTGCTGTTTAGGTCTCCGAAGTGGGACGGGCTTAATTCTTCTGGTTGCATGTTCGGAGGAATAGATTGCCTATGTGGTTCTTGTGTATATTATCAGAGTCTCTTTTCAGGATAGAAATGCCAAATACTGGAGAGGATAAGCATTAGGTGAGAGGGCGAAAGTTTAATGGAGATTGATGCGCCAGAGTGTTACACAGAGGGTGGTATGTACGTGTATCGCTGCCAGCGGAGGTGGGAAGCAGAATTTATAGGATTTATTATTTAAGGAGGATGTAGACAAACACATGAACCGGCAAGAAATATAGGGGAATTTGACCTTGTGCAAGCAGATGGGATTAGTTTAGATTGGCATCATGGTCGGCACATACGATTGTGGGCCAAAGAGTTTCTTCCCATGTTATATTGTTCTGCATTCTTTGTTTCAAGCTGTGCGGCACGGTGGCGCAGCGGTAGAGTTGCTGTCTTACAGCGCTTACAGAGCCAGAGACCCCGGTTCGATCCTGGTTACGGGTGTTGTCTGTATGGAGTTTGTATGTTTTCCCTGTGACCTGCATGGGATTTCTCTGAGAAATTCCGTTTACTCCCACACTCCAAAGACGTTCAGGTTTGTAGGTTAATTGGCTTGGGATAAATGTAATTAGTCCTTAATGTGTGTAGGATAGAGTTAATGTGCGGGGATCGCTGTTCGGTGCGGACTCGGTGGGCCAAAGGGCCTGTTTCCGTGCTGTATCTCAAAACTAAACTAAACTAAAACAGAAGGCACCAGCTCCAAGTGTTCACACCTCCACATATCTGCATCAATAATAGCAACCACACTGCAACAGAAAGATTTAAGCAACAGTAGTCCCGCTTCACATCATCCTCCATCACCACAACATGAGGATTGCCTGGAGCTTCATTAAGGTAAATGCGTTTTATTGAATTTTCACTTGACTGCCAAATCCATCTGTGGGGAAATCCCAAGTAACCTGAGAGATACATACACTTATACATGACAGATTCATTCACGGTTTCTCTGGCTTCTCGCAGAACCCGTGTCAATTTTTTTATGAATGTTGATGTGAACTCTAGCAGAAATTGTCACTTTGGATGTAGAGATACAGCATGGAGGCAAGCCCTTCAGCCCACCGAGTCCACGCCAACCAACGATCACCCTGCAGTCTAACCTACACACACTAGGGACAATATTACAACTTACTGAAGCCGATTAACCAACAAACCTGTCCGTCTTTGGAGTGTGGAAGGAAAACGCACACGGTCACAGGGAGAACGTACAGACTCCGTACAGACAGCACACATAATCAGGATCGAACATGGGTCTCTGGCACTGTAAGGCGACTGGGACACCCATTTTGTCTGGAATATTGGTTACGTTCAGTCCATGGCACTCACCTCTTTCATGCATATCATTGCAGAGATGTATCTGTGTGAAACCATATCATTGCTATATATATGTTGACATTATGCATTAATGAAACTAGCTGTAAACTATCTCTGACCTTGTGTGTGTGTGTGTGTGTGTGTGTGTGTGCGCGTGTGTGTGCGCGTGTGTGTGCGCGTGTGTGTGCGCGTGTGTGCGCGCGTGTGTGCGTGTGTGCGTGTGTGCGTGTGCGTGTGCGTGTGCGCGCGTGCTCAGGACAAACACATCCAAGTGCAATTGTACAAACATTGTTTTTAAGATTGAGTTAGCAACTGGTCTACCCTGAAAGTTTGGGAGCAATGAAGAGTGTAAGTGGGGGTGACATTTAAGGCTTTGACATTGGAAGAAGGGTGGGTTGTTAATGTCCACGATGGAAGGCAGATGAGAATGGACAGTAATAAATTTAGTTTAGTTTAGTTTAGAGATCTTCATCTTCTTCTTCTTGCGTATGGCATGCACAGCCCAAAGTTGTAGGACAACTTGTTCTATTTGATCTTATTTGATTGTGAGTTTAGAGATACAGCGTGGAAACGGGCCCTGCGGCCCACCGAGTCCGCACCGACCAGCGATCCCCACACATTAACACTATCCTACACACACCAAGGACAATTTACACATACACCAAGCTAATTAACCTATAAACCTGTACGCCTTTGGAGTGTGGGTGGAAACCGAAGATCTCAGAGAAAACCCACGCGGGTCACAGGGAGAACATGCAAACTCCGTACAGACAGCACCCGTAGTGGGGATCGAACCCAGTCTCCGGCACTGCAAGCGCTGTAAGGCAGCAACTCTACCGCTGCGCCCCCGTGCCATCCTAAAATTCAGAGCATGATTAACGTGAATACTGCACTCTGATGTTGTAACCCTGTGTCATACCAAGGCATCTCAGCGGACAGATAGATAACAGTCGGGAAGAGCACACATTTTTATTAATTTATTTATTTTGTCATTAACAAGACCAACATCTATCGCTGATTAGTAACTGCATGTGAGAAGATAATAGCGATATGCTTCAGTGGTTCAGGTGAAGCATCACCTGTAATTCTGCGGGTAGGGGAGCCCGGTCTAATATTTAGTTTCCAAATCAGGATAGCGTGTGACTTGGAGCTGCATTGGCAGTTGGCATTGATCCGCAATCCGTTCTGCCCTTGAAACTCTTGGCGATGAAGCTCACTGACTGGGGGATGCTGCTGGTGTCTTGGCCGTGAAAGCTCAATTTACGTGAGTGGCATCCAAAACACTGTCAGGAATCGAGGAAAACCAAGTCAAATTGGGGCACTGGGGACATTAACTTCAACAAACTGGGAGGCTTCATGCTGAGAATGCAGCTGGATACAGAGGAACTCATCCTTCATGGTCAGTATCAAAGCACCATCACACAGGCAAGCCTCAGGTCTCAAATACTTTACCTCGACTGGAGCCTCTCTGATTCACTGAAGCATACTCCCCACGTCATTCCTCCATGTCAGACTGCTGCTGACAAAACACAGAAGGTCACGACTGCAAACGATTAGAACATTGTCATCACACGGGTGGCACGGTGGCACAGCGGTAGAGTGGCTGCCTTACAGGCGCCAGAGACCCGGGTTTGATCCAGACTACAGGTGCTTATCCGTCAGGAGTTTGTACAACCTCGTTTTCTCCAGGATCTTCGATATCCTCCCACACTCCAAATACCTACAGGTTTGTCGATTAATTGGCTTGGTGTAATCGTAAATTATGTGTAGGTACCGTTAGTTTGCGAGGATCGCTGGTCGGCGCAGACTCGGTGGGTCTGTTTCCGCGCTGTATGTCTAAACTAAACACACGTTCCAGCAAGGATGAACCAGGAAGTAAATAAAATATCATGGAAAACAAAGACCTATAAACGCTGTAGTTAATGTGGCATTAAAAATACACAATAATCTGCTTTCAGCACACAACTAAAAACATCTGTAACATCTGTGTAGGAAAGAACTGCAGATGCTGGTTTAAATCAAAGACACAAAATGCTGGAGTAACTCAGCGGGACAGGCAGCATCTCTGGAGAGAAGCAATGGATGATGTTTCGGGTCGAGACCCTTCTTGAGACCTGAAGCAGGGTCACGACCCTAAATGTCACCCATTCCTTCTCTCCAGAGATGCTGCCTGTCCCGTTAGGGTCAGTGTTTGAATGGGAGACCCAGCACAAATTGGAGGAACAGCACCTCATATTTCTCTTGGGCAGCTGACACTGCAGAGGTATGAACATTAACTTCTCTAACTTCTAGTAGCCTTTGCTTTCCCTCTCTGTCCATCCCTCCCCAGTTCTCCAACCAGTCTTACTGTCTCCGACTGCATATATTAACATGATATGTCTAAGACCACAATAGTTACGTCATTGGGCATGTAATCCCGTTTATGTGGACTAATGAGCCAGATTCATTCATTCTAACCCTACTGCAGTGGCTGGGGTGGATTCATCTTTACAATCTTTGGGCAGCACAGAGGCACAGCGGTCTCACAGCCCCAGGACCTGGATTAGGTCCTGACTACAGGTGCTTGTCTGTACTGAGTTTCTCCCTGTGACCTGCGTGGGTTTTCCGGGATCTCCAGTTTCCTTCCACGCTCCAAAGAGGTACAGGTTTGTAGATTAATTGGCTTTGGTATAATTGTAAATTGTCCCTAGTGTGTGTCGGATAGCGTTAGTGTGTGGGGATCGCTGGTTGGCATGGGCTCCTTGGGCCGAAGGGCCTGTTTCTGCACTGTATCTCTAAACTAAACAAAAGTAAATGAATGAGGAATTTTAAAATATCAGGATCAATAAAGGTGATTATATAATTCCCAGGTGTTTATTAAAGCACATCTTTATTAAGGCTTCAATAGCCTGGTCCCTGAGTCTAGACTACATGGCAATATGGTTGAACACGGCATCTGAAGGCTGGCAAGATGTTCAGTTCAACGTTGATTAGGGATGGGTATTAAATGCTACATCTGATTAATAAATAAAACAAAATTATTTTAAGAAGAGATGCCACTAAACATAGAACAAAGAACAATGTAGAACAGGAGCAGGCCCATCTACCCACAATGTCTATGCTGAACATGATGCCAAGTTACACAACCATCCTCTGCCAGCACGTGATCCATATCCATCCTTTCCCTGCATATCCATGTGCCTATCTAAATCTTCTTGAATGCCCCTATCGTATCATAAGTTCATAAGCCATAGGTGCAGATTTAGGCCATTCGGCCCATTGAGTCTACTCCGCCATTCAATCATAGCTGATCTATCCATCCCTCGCCTGCATTCTTTTCATAACCTTCGATACTCTTACTAATTAAGAACTTGTCAATCTCTGCTTTAAAAATATCTAATGACTTGCCATCCACAGCCGTCTTTGGCAATGAATTCCACAGAATCACTGCCACCGATGGGTGTGGAAACTGCCATTGGGCATCTGTTGCCACCACCACCCCTGGCAGCATGATCCAGGCACCCAACACTCTCTGTGTCAAAGACGCCCGCACATATCTTTTGAACTGTTCCTATCTCCTTAGCTCGGCCCTCTAGGCTCTGATTTTGTGGCAGAAAGCTCTCAGTAAATACTAGTAGATACTTATTCCAGTCTCATAAAGTGTTACAGGTCTGAAACAGATCAATTGAGTCATCAAGCAGCCATTTTGATATTAATCCTACCACAACCCACTTTGTTTTCACACATTCCCATCAACTCCTCCAGATTCTACCAACTAACCTATGCATTAATCTATACAGTGGCTAATTAACCAAACAACTTGCCCATTTGGGGGATCAGGCAGCAAACTGGAGCACTTAGATGATGATCTGTAATATTTATCTGACAGTATAAACCTGCTGATGAATTAGCTCTGTATCACACAGTCAATGTTTTCATGGAACATATTAACCTAAGAAATCTAATGAGGAGTCAATTTATGAGGATGTTGCCAGGACTAGAGGGTCTGAGCTGTAGGGAGAGGTTGAGTAGGCTGGGACTCTATTCCTTGGAGTGCAGGAGGATGAGGAAGATCATATAGAGGTGTATAAAATCATGAGAGGAATAGATCGGGTAGATGCACACAGTCTCTTGCCCAGAGTGGGTGAAGCGAAGACCGGAGGATATAGGTTCAACATTAAAGGGAAAAGATTCAATAGGAATCTAAGGTAGAACTTTTTCACACAAAGGGTGGTTGGTATCTCGAACAAGCTGCCAGAAGTGGTTGTTGAGGCAGGGACTATCCCAACGTTTAAGAAACAGTTAGACAGGCAGATGAATAGGACAGGTTTGGGGGGATACGGTAAATGCGGGCAGGTGGGACTAGTGTAGCTGGGACATGTTGGCCGTTGTGGGCGAGTTGGGCTGAAGGGCCTGTTTCCACACTGTATCGCTCTATGACTCAACGAGTCACATAAACGGGGTGAAGATCAAGCAATGCTGGTGGAGAGGTGGAGTGCAAAGAGTTATGGCATGAAAGCGGTCAGTAGGAAATCTGCCTGATGGCCGCCAGGTTGAACTTTATACTGGGAAGACCAGAATATTTACGGAGTGATGAACAAAAGTCACTGCTTCAACAGTATTGTCCAAGTTTCTCGTCACCGCTCCATACGGAGCAGTGCTTCTGAAGTGGGGATGGGTTCAAGCATGCAAGGACCACTAAACCGAGAAGGCCCGTGTCGAATATCCCAAGTGACAAAAGTAACCCACAAATTACCATTACTATGTTCGCTCCAGAAAATAAATGGATTGTTAATCGCTTGATGTTACAAAGAAGCAGCGTTGTGGGATTGCATATTTTCTGGCAATTGCTTTGCTGTTCTTCCAGGAACCATAACCTAACAGATCGTGAACTACTTCATCCCATTAAAGAGTTATATCCTGATGGACTGAAGGCGGGTCTCAATCCAAAACGTCACCCATTCCTTTTCTCCAGAGATGCTGCCTGTCCCGTTGCGTTACTCCAGCATTTTGTGTTTATCTTTGGTGTAAATCAGCACCTGCAGTTCCCTTCCACACTAGAGTTATTTCCTAATTGTCAATGAAGTACTCTCTCATAAACATTGAAAAGTTCCCTCACAAACTATGAATTGTTCCATTATGGTCTATTGGTAAATTGGTAGCATATGGACAAGCTGAACTGTTCCCTTGTGGGCTCCTTCATGGGCTATGGATTACTCTTCCATTGGATTTGAATGACTGCCGTATATATTGTGAAAATACTGTGAGCAATTTCCTCGTGAACTACTCTTTCAGGGGACAAACTACTTTCCTTAGGGTACTTTGCTTTACGAGTGGATACATCAGGCTTCAGAAGAGCAAGGAGCTTGGAAAGGTTAGAGGGTTCACTAGTTAAGCCTATTATGCTTCGTCTCTGTAACAAAGCAGAAATGAATTCTGTCCACTCCATACATTAAATGCAGCCAAGCAACACATCCACAGTCTTAATAATGATCTTTTTTATGACTTTTTATGTAGGTAATGGAAAATATTCATACTGCTATGAATTTAAATCAAAGGGATGCAATTATGTGCATCCCACACTTCAGATTATAGATTCGAGTACCTTTGCACCATAAGCTTACCCACCCTCATCTCAAGTTGAGTGTAGATGTTGCAAAAATCTTCATCTGACTTTCCCCAGCAAAGCTCTCGTTTCTCATCTTGTCTCCAGAAAACTTGAGAAAAAGAAAAAAAACGAAGATGTGTTAACAAGGGTAAAAATAGAATCATTTTGAAGCTCGTTAAATAAAAGCTAGTTCAGCCAAAAGAAGTTAGACTGGGTATAAGCAGACAAAGTTATATTGTACACATTTCTATTCATGCGTTACTCTTGCACCCTTGGGCCAATATTCATTCTTGGTTTATCTATATTATTCAATTCTATCCCCAAGCTTAATTCCTCTCAAGGGCACCGTCTCTCTGTTACTTTTGATAACAAAACAGTCAGTCTCAGTCTCAGTCTACCCCACGACAGAAGGGGGAGGAGTTCTACAGTTTGAGAGCCACAGGGAAGAAGGATCTCCTGTGGCGTTCTGTGCTGCATCTTGGTGAAACCAGTCTGTTGCTGGTGGTGCTCCTCAGGTTGACCAGTGTGTCATGGAGGGGGTGAACTGTATTGTCCAGGATGCTCCGCAGTTTGAGGAACATCCTCCCCTCCAAGGCCACCTCCCATGAATCCAACTCCGCCCCCAGGATGGAGCCAGACTTCCTGATGAGTTTGTTGATCCTATTGGTGTCCGCAGCCTTCGCCCTGCTGCCCCAGCACACGACAGAGAAGAAGACAGCACTGGCTACCACCGATTGGGAGAATATCTGCAGCAACTTACGTCTAACGTTGAAAGAGTTCGTTCGTTCGACAGCTTTGTACGCTGGACTGGAGGGTGGCAGCTTCGGCAGCTTCGGCAGCTTCGACCACCCGGGGCCGCGGAGTTTGAACCAGCCCGTTCGCGGAGCTCGGATGCGGCCGCTGGACTTACCATCACCCGGCTGGGCCCCTACATCGAAAGTTGGATCGCCTCCACGCAGAGGGAGACAGGAGGGAAGAGACAAGGACTTTAAGATTTTGTCTTCCATCACAGTGAGGAGGTTTCTGGTAGACTCACTGTGGTGGATGTTAATCTGTGTTCATTGTGTGTTTTGTTATTTTATTCTATGTTATGACTGCAAGGTATACAATTTCGTTCGGACTGAACTGTCTGAATGACAATAAAGGATACTTTGCTTTACTTTACAAAAGTGGAGCCGTCTCAAAAAGTACAGCCGGCTCTGTCCCTTCTTGTACAGGGCCTCAGCATTCCTGGACCAGTCCAGTTTACTGACCAGGTACACTCCAAGGTACTTGTCCTCCTTGGTAAACTGCACATCCACACCATTGATGGAGACAGGGGACAGGAGCGTTCCTCTCCTAAAGCCCACCACCAACTCCTCAGTCTTGTCGGTGATGAGTGGCAGGTGATTCAGCTCACACCACTCAATGAAGTCGTTGACTACACCTCTGTATTCAGCTTCCCTTCCCTCACTGATGCAGCCCACAATGCAGAGTCATCTGAAAACCTCTGCAGGTGGCAGGAGACAGACATATATCTGAACTCCAAGGTAAACAGAAAAGAAGAGAAGACCATCCCCTGTGGGCCCCCTGTGTTGCTCACCGCCATGTCCGAGCTATATTGTCTACAACGTGAATATTTCAGGGGGAACATGCAAACTGCAGGAATAATGCTTCTGCTGAGGGTTTGCAATATACTGCACAACAATAACCTCCATTGGAATTTGTTTATTATTAAATGAATTCCCCTGCCACGGTCTGTTTCAACTACTTCCCTCCGGCAGACGTTACAAGGCCTTCTACGCCCGAACCTCCAGACTCAGGAACAGTTTCATCCCAAGAGCTATAGCGGCTCTGAACCGGCCCTAATGAGTGCCCTCCCACCCACCCCCTTTGGATAGTCTCCCTCAGATGGTCACGTCAATCAATTCAGCTTGTTTATTTATGTATTGTATTTATTTACCTTTCTTGTACATCAGTGCAGCTGCACACTAAATCTCGTTGCACTGACGTGCAATGACAATAAAAGATATATTATTATATTATAATGGAAGAAAGCCATTGCTATACGTGTTGGCTTATTTAGCATTTTAAGATGCTCAAAAATCCATTCATTATTACAAACTCTTTCCCCATGTGGACACATTGCGCATAGTCTGTTTCTGCTCTCATCCAGATAAATAGACATTTATCATTTTCCGATGATATTGACCAACGGGGAAATGTTCACCAGAGCTGAAGAAAAACCTTTGGGATTTGGGATCTACCGGAAGTTGACTTCAGCCTGTGACTGTATTCGGCAGGCTTAAGAGTTAAGTTCAAGGCAACGTGTCAGGTTAGGAGGTGAAGGGGACATAGAGTCATAGAGTGATACAACGTGGAAACAGGACCTTTGGCTCAATTTGCCCAAATGTCCCAGCTACATTAGCCCACCTTCAAGCCCCTGTCCCACTTTCACAACCTAATTGGCGACCTCTGCCAAGTTTGCCCGTGACCCATACTCGCGGCATGGTCGCCACGAGGTCGTAGGAGGTTGTAGGAAGTCTTCGTAACTCTTTCTCATGCTCGTGAGTGGTCTCCGCGTATTCGTGGCCTCAAGTAGGTCGCGGCGTTTTTTCCAGCCTGATAAAAAATGACCACGAGTAAGAAAAGGTTACCATGGAAAAAGTCGATACTTTTTACTCCTATGCAGGTCGTAGTTAGGTCGTAGTTGGTCGTAATATCTAGTCGTAGATAGTCGTAGGTCGGTAACTGGCCCGAGAAAAATAATTAAACATGATATCATTTTATCATGTGATCATTTTCCACTCGTAGCTAGTCATAGTTGGTCTTAGGTGTGGAAGACTGAGGTCGAGGGGGGTCGTAAGATGTCGTAGACATAGTCGTAGGAGGTCTTTTACTTCGACGTGTCAACATGACCTTGACATTTTTTTCAACTCGTCTGGGGGCTTCTAAACTTGTGGATTCGGTCGTCCATGGGACAGGCCCTTCAAGGAACTATGCACCTACTCCCAGATCCCTCTGCTGTACAACACTCCCCAGAGCCCATATCCCTCCAATCCAGTCCTATCCATGTACCCGTATAACTGTTTCTTAAATGTTGGGATAGTCCCAGCCTCAACTACCTCCTCTGGCAGCTTGTTCCACACACCCACCATCCATCCCCCTTTGTGTGAAAAAGTCACCCCCACAGATTCCTATTCAATTTTGTCCCCTTCACTTTAAACCTGTGTCCTCTGGTCCTCGATTCACCTACTCTGGGCAAGAGACTCTGTGCATCTACTCGATCTATTCCTCTCATTATTTTTTCACCTCTCATCATCCAGCATTCCAAGGAATAGAATCCCAGCCTGCTCAACCTCTCTCTATAGCTCAGACTCTCTAGTCCTAGCAACATCCTCATACATCTTCTCCATACCCTTTCCAGCTTGACAACATCTTTCCTATAACATGGGGCCCAGAACTGAACCCAATATTCTAAATGCGGACTCACCAATGTCTTATACAACTGCAGCATGACCTCCCAACTTCTACACTCAATACTAACTACCTGCGACTCCACCTTCAAGGAACCAACCAAAGGTTATTGCGAACTGAGCGGAGGTGTTGGGCGAAGCGATCGCCTAGCCTACGCTTGGTCTCACCGGTGACCAACACCTCAGCTCGGTTCGCAATAATCAAACTGATCTCCCAGTGGCTCAGCACTTCAACTCCCCCTCCCATTCCGAATCCGACCTTTCTGTCCTGGGCCTCCTCCATGGCCAGAGTGAGGCCCTCTGTAAATTGGAGGAACAGCACCTCATATTTATCTTGGGCAGTTTACACCCCAGCGGTATGAACATTGACTTATTCAATTTCAGGTAGTCTCTGCTTTCTCCTTCTTTCCCCTCCCCTTCCCAGCTCTCCCACAGCCCACTGTCTCTGCCTCATCCTTTCTTTTACCCGCCCTCTCCATCCCCACATCAGTCTGAGAAAGGGTCTTGACCCAAAACGTCGCCTATTTCCTTCGCTCCATAGATGCTGCCTCACCCGCTGTTTCTCCAGCATTTTTGCCAACTTGATGTGATGTTCCTTTCCCCACAAATAACTTGCTCCAGTCAACTTGAACGAGACCTTCACTCATACCCTCAAAGATGGCCTTACCCCAATTGAGCATTTTAACTCGTGAGCCCGCCATGTCTCTATCCATAATGATCGTAAACCTGATCGAACAGTGGTCACTGGTCCCGAAGGTCTCCTCCATGAACACTTCAACTTGCCTTCCCAATTCCCCAAGACTACATCAAGAGTTGCCCTCTCACGTGTGGGGCCCTCTACATATTGCTGGAGAAAACTCTCCTGTACACTTTTGAGAAAATGCACCCATCCCATTCACACTATGATTTTCCCAGTCAATATTGGGCAAGTTAAAAACCCCTACTACAACAATCTTTTGGCTCAATGCGAGTCTCTCATAAAAAACAATTTAAGCAAATTAAGCCAATTCACCCACTGAGTCTATTTCGCCATTGCCATTCAATCATGCCTGATCTATCTTTCCCTCTCAACCCCATTCTCCTGCCTCCTCCCCGTAACCTTTGACATACTCACTGCTCAAGAACCTGTCAATCCCTGCTTTAAAAATACTCAATGGCCTCCACAACTGTCTGCGGCAATGAATTCCACAGATTTACCACCCTGTGGCTAAAGGAAATCCTCCTAATCTCTTCTCCAAAGGTATGTCCTTCTGAGGCTGTACCCTCTTGTCTTAGACTCTCTCACTATTAGAAACATCCTCTCCACATCCACTCCATCCAAGCCTTTCACTATTTGGTAAGTTTCAATGAGGTTCCCCCATCAACCTTCTAAACTCCAGTGAATACAAGTCCAGTGCCGTCAAATGATCATCATATGTTTACCTGGAATCATTCTTCAAATTTTTCCTGGAATCATTCCTGGAATCATTCTTGTAATCCTCCCCTGGACTCTCTCCAACGCCATCGCATCCCCGCTCAGATATGGGGCCCAAACTGCTGACAATATTCCACATGCAGCCTCACTAGTGCTTTATAAATCCTTAGCATTACATCCTGTTTTTGCATTCTAGTCCTCTTGAAATGATCCTTCTTATCGAGTCCACACACAAGATTAGCAGTAGTTCAGCCAGAGCTGAACACACTTCTTGGCATCTGCAGACAATAGTGTCTGTCTTGCGCTTCTTGTGCTTCTGGTGTGTGGTAGTGGAAAGATTGGTGTAAACAGGGCCGCGACGTGAATGCTCTTTCCTTGACCCCTTGAAATGAATGCTAACATTGCATTTGCCTTCCTCACTACAAATTCAACTTGCAAATTAACATTTTAGGAATCCTGCACCAGAATTCCCAAGTCCCTTTCCACCTCGGATTTCTGAATCTTCTCCCCATTTAGAATATAGTCTATGCTTTTATTCCTGTTACCAAAGTGCATGACTGCACACTTTACTACACTGTATTCCATCTTCCACTTCTCTACCCACTCTCCCAACCTGTCCAAGTCCTTCTGCAGACTCCTTGCTCTCTCTAATCTACTTGCTCTTCCACCTATCTTTGTATCATCTACAAACTTAACCACAAAGTCATCAATCCCATCATCCAAATCATTGGTATACAACATGCCTCAACAATGACCCCTGCGGTCACTGGCAGCCAACCAGAAAAAGCCCCCTTTATTCCCACGTATTGCCTTCTGCCATTCAACCGATCTTCTAGCCGTGCTAATGTCTTCCCTCTAATATCATGGGCTCTCATCTTTAGACTTCTGAAAATCCAAGTGAACAACATCCACTGACATTCCTTTGTCTATCCTGTTATTTACTTCCTCAAGGAATTCCAACAGATTCATCAGACATGATCTCCCCTTCACAAAACCATGCTGGCTTCAGCCTATTTTATCAAGTACTGAGTGCCCTCCAGACGTCCACATCTGCGCCAGGTGCGTCGAGATGGGGATCCTAAGGGACCGTGTTAGGAACCTGGAACAGCAACTTGATGACCTCTGTCTGCTCAGGGAGAGCGAGGAGGTCATAGATAGGAGTTACAGAGAGGTGGTCACTCCAAGACCACGGGAGACAGAAAACTGGGTCACAGTTAGGAAGGGCAACGGGCAGAGGCAGGGAGTGGTGAGTACCCCGGTGGCTGTACACCTTGAAAATAAGTACTCATGTGTGAGTAAAGGTGGGGGAGACAGCCTACCTGGGGGCAGCGACAGCGGCCGGGCCTCTGGCATAAAGACCGGTCCTGTTGCTCAGAAGGGTAAGGAAAAGAAGGGGAGGGCAATTGTAATAGGGGACTCTATAGTCAGGGGGTCGGATAGGCGATTCGGTGGACGCAGACAGGAGACCCGGATGGTAGTTTGCCTCCCTGGTGCCAGGGTCAGGGATGTGTCTGAACGTGTCCAAGAAATCCTGAAATGGGAGGGAGAGGAGCCTGAGGTTGTGGTACATATAGGTACCAACGACATAGGTAAAAAAAGAGAAGAGGTCCTGAAAGAAGAATTTAGGGAGTTAGGTAGAGAGTTAAGGAGAAGGACTGCAAAGGTAACAATCTCAGGATTACTGCCTGTGCCACGCGACAGTGAGAGTAGGAATGGAGCGAGGTGGAGGATAAATGAGTGGATGAGGGACTGATGCAGTGGGTATGGATTCAAGTTTCTGGATCATTGGGACCTCTTTTGGGAAAGTGCGACCTGTACAGAAAGGACAGGTTGCACTTGAACTCGAGGGGGACCAATATCCTGGCAGGGAGATTTGCAAAGGTTACTGGGGAGACTTTAAACTAGTATGGTTGGGGGGAGGAACTCAAATTGGGAAAGCTAGCAGTCAGTGTGTGAAGCAGGAGGCAGAGAATGGTAGCACTCTGACCCAAAATGTAGGGGAGAGAGAAGAAAAAGACAATAAACAGAGAATAAGAGAGGGTGGGTTTCTTAAATGTGTATATTTTAATGCTAGAAGCATTGTAAGAAAGGTGGATGGACTCAGAGCCTGGATTGACACCTGGAAGTATGATGTTGTGGCGATAAGTGAAACATGGTTGCAGGAGGGCTGTGATTGGAAACTAAATATTCCAGGATTTTGTTGCTTCAAGTGTGATAGAATTGGAGGGGCAAGAGGTGGAGGTGTTGCATTGCTTATCAGGGAAGATATTACAGCAGTGCTTTGGCAGGATAGATTAGAGGGCTCGTCTAGGGAGGCTATTTGGGTGGAACTGAGAAATGGGAAAGGGGTAGCAACACTTATAGGGGTGTATTATAAACCGCCAAATGGGGAGCGAGAATTGGAAGAGCAAATATGTAAGGAGATTGCAGATATTAGTAGTAAGCACAAGGTAGTGATTGTGGGAGATTTCAATTTTCCACACATAGACTGGGAAACACATTCTGTAAATGGGCTGGATGGGTTGGAGTTTGTAAAATGTGTGCAGGATAGTTTTTTGCAGCAATACAGAGAAGTACCTACTAGAGAAGGGGCGGTGCTGGACCTCCTGTTAGGAAATGAGACGGGTCAGGTGGCAGAGGTATGCGTTGGGGAACAGTTCGGGACCAGTGATCACAATACCATTAGTTTCAATATAATTATGCAGAGGGTCAGAACCGGACCTAGGGTTGTGATTTTTGATTGGAGAAAGGCTAACTTTGAGGAGATGCGAAAGGATTTAAAAGGAATAAATTGGGACATTTTGTTTTATGGGAAAGATGTAGAAGAGAAATGGAGTACATTTAAAGGGGAAATTTTAACAGTACAGAATCTTTATGTCCCTGTTCGGTTGAAAGGAAATAGTAAAAATTGGAAAGAGCCATGGTTTTCAAGGGAAATTGGACACTTGGTTCGGAAAAAGAGGGAGATCTACAATAATTATAGGCAGCATGGAGTAAATTAAGTGCTTGAGGAGTATAAAGAATGTAAAAAGAATCTTAAGAAAGAAATTAGAAAAGCTAAAAGAAGATATGAGGTTGCTTTGGCAAGTAAGGTGAAAGTAAATCCAAAGGGTTTCTACAGCTATATTAATAGCAAAAGGATAACGAGGGATAAAATTGGTCCATTGGAGAAACAGAGTGGGCAGCTATCTGCAGAGCCAAAAGAGATGGGGGAGATATTGAACAATTTCTTTTCTTCGGTATTCACCAAGGAGAAGGATATTGAATTATGTGAGGTAAGGGAAACAAATAGAGTAGCTATGGAAACTATGAGATTCAAAGAAGAGGAAGTACTGACACTTTTGAGAAATATAAAAGTGGATAAGTCTCCAGGTCTGGACAGGATATTCCCTAGGACATTGAGGGAAGTTAGTGTAGAAATAGGAGGGGCTATGACAGAAATATTTCAAATGTCATTAGAAACGGGAATAGTACCGGAGGATTGGCGTACTGCGCATGTTGTTCCATTGTTTAAAAAGGGGTCTAAGAGTAAACCTAGCAATTATAGACCTGTTAGTTTGACGTCAGTGGTGGGCAAATTAATGGAAAGGATACTTAGAGATAATATATATAAACATCTGGATAAACAGGGTCTGATTAGGAACAGTCAACATGGATTTGTGCCTGGAAGGTCATGTTTGACTAATCTTCTTGAATTTTTTGAAGAGGTTACTCGGGAAATTGATGAGGGTAAAGCAGTGGATGTTGTATATATGGACTTCAGTAAGGCCTTTGACAAGGTTCCTCATGGAAGGTTGGTTAAGAAGGTTCAATGGTTGGGTATTAATGGTGGAGTAGCAAGATGGATTCAACAGTGGCTGAATGGGAGATGCCAGAGAGTAATGGTGGATGGTTGTTTGTCAGGTTGGACGCCAGTGACTAGTGGGGTGCCACAGGGATCTGTGTTGGGTCCACTGTTGTTTGTCATGTACATCAATGATCTGGATGATGGTGTGGTAAATTGGATTAGTAAGTATGCAGATGATACTAAGATAGGTGGGGTTGTGGATAATGAAGTAGATTTTCAAAGTCTACAGAGAGATTTATGCCAGTTGGAAGAGTGGGCTGAAAGATGGCAGATGGAGTTTAATGCTGATAAGTGTGAGGTGCTACATCTTGGCAGGACAAATCAAAATAGGACGTACATGGTAAATGGCAGGGAATTGAAGAATGCAGGTGAACAGAGGGATCTGGGAATAACTGTGCACAGTTCCCCGAAAGTGGAATCTCATGTAGATAGGGTGGTAAAGAAAGCTTTTGGTGTGCTGGCCTTTATAAATCAGAGCATTGAGTATAGAAGTTGGGATGTAATGTTAAAATTGTACAAGGCATTGGTGAGGCCAATTCTGGAGTATGGGGTACAATTTTGGTCGCCTAATTATAGGAAGGATGTCAACAAAATAGAGAGAGTACAGAGGAGATTTACTAGAATGTTGCCTGGGTTTCAGCAACTAAGTTACAGAGAAAGGTTGAACAAGTTAGGGCTTTATTCTTTGGAGCGCAGAAGGTTAAGGGGGGACTTGATAGAGGTCTTTAAAATGATGAGAGGGATAGACAGAGTTGACGTGGATAAGCTTTTCCCACTGAGAGTAGGGAATATTCAAACAAGGGGACATGACTTGAAAATTAAGGGACAGATGTTTAGGGGTAACATGAGGGGGAACTTCTTTACTCAGAGAGTGGTGGCTGTGTGGAATGAGCTTCCAAGGAAGGTGGTGGAGGCAGGTTCGTTTTTATCATTTAAAAATAAATTGGATAGTTATATGGACGGGAAAGGAATGGAGGGTTATGGTCTGAGCGCAGGTATATGGGACTAGGGGAGAATATGTGTTCGGCACGGACTAGAAGGGTCGAGATGGCCTGTTTCCGTGCTGTAATTGTTATATGGTTATATGGTTATAAGTACTTCTAAGTACTTGGAAACCTCATCTTTAAAAACCTTTCCATCCATTGAAGTCAGGCAAACCGGCCTATAGTTTCCCCTCTTTTGTCCTTATTCCTTCTCGAACCATGGCGTAACAATTTTCCAGTCCTCTGGGACCACTCCCGACTCTAGTGATTCTTGAAAGGTTGCCACTAATTCTTCCACAATCTCTAAAGCAATCTCTTTCAGAAATCTGTGGGGCAGTTCACCTGGACCAGGTGACTTATCCACCTTCAGATTTTCATCTTTCCAAACATTTTCTCCTTGACAATGGTAACTCCACTAACTTCTGCCCCTGACTTTCTTGTCCAATGCCTCATTGGTAAATGTGACTATCTGGCACATTGCTGGTGTCATCCACTGTGAAAGCCTGACACAAAAACCTATATAATTTGTCCACCATTATGTTATTCCCCATTATTCCTTCTCTCGCATCATTTTCCAGGAATCCAGTGTCCACTCTGGCCTCCCCATTACTCTTTATTATCAGAAGAAATTTTTGCTATCTTTTAAATTATTGGCTAGCTTACCATCACATTTTATCTTTTCTCCACATATTGCCTTTTTTGTTGCCTTCTGTTAGTTTTTAAGAGCTTCATAATAATTTAGCCTGCTGCTAATCTTTGCAATATTCTCTTAATTTGTGCTTGCTTTGTCATCCGTGGTCACCTCATTCTCCCCATAGAATCTCTATTTCTCAAAGGACCCTGCATCTTCTGAATTACTCCAAGAAAGTCCAGCCATTGCTGTTCCACCATCATTCCTGCTCGGGTCCCTTTCCAGTCAACTTTAGCCAGCTCCTCCCTCATGCCTCTGTAGTCACCTTTACTTAACAGTAATAGCTACACATCTGATTTCATCTTCTCCCTCTCAAATTGCAGTTGGCATTTTACAATATTTTACCTTTAGCTTCCTAGTCAAATTCTGCTTGTTACACAACATCAAATCCAGAATTGTCTTTTCCCTAGTAGGCTCGATAAAAAGTTGCTCTAAGAAACCATCTCGTAGGCACTCTGCAAATTCCTTCTCTTGGGATCCAGTACCAACTTGATTTTCCCAGTCTACCTGCATATCAAAATGCCCCATGACCACTGTAACATTGCCTTTCATACATTACAGGAGATTATATCTCCTGGTGTAATTTGTACCCTACATCCGGCTATTGTTTGGAGGCCTGTATATAACTCCCATCATGGTCTTTTTGCTCTTGCAGTTTCTTAACTCTACCCACAAGAATTAAACATCTTCTGATCCTATGTCATCCCTTGTCAAGGATTGAATTTCATCCCTTACCAGCAGAGCCACTCCACCCCCTTTGCCCACCTGCCTGTCTTTTCGATAGGATGTGTATCCTTGGATTTTCAGCTCCCAGCTCCAATCCTCTTTCCAGCCACATCTCCGTGATATCCACAACACCGTACCTATCGATTCGTAAATGCACAATAAGCTCATCCACTTTGTTCCATATGCTATGTTATACCTTCAGTATTCACCGCCCTTCTTCTCAAATTGGTCCTCATTTTGCCTGACCTGACATGGCCACCAGTGTTGTATCACATTTGAGCCCCAATCACTTTTGAAAACCCGACAAATTTCTCTTGGACTAAAGTGTGAGCCATTGTGCTGTTGTCTGGCTGTTCGTCTTGCAATGGTGCTGCCTCCATAGAATGACAAATTTTCTTTATTCTAAATCCACAATTGTTGTCATAGAATCATAGAGTCATACAACGTGGAAGCATGCCCTCCGCCTTCAACCAAGATGATAGAAAAGCTATCATGTAAACTACTGGATAACACAATGACATTAACAAAAATATAATAATAATATGAAGTACAGGAAAAAGCTCAAGAACCTTGAATCTTGTTGTCAGGACAACAACCTAGTTCCTAACATCAGTTTAAGATTATTATTTTAAGAATGCTAACTGCCATCATTTATCTTTATGGACATTACCAATTTAAATTAAAATCAAATGGACTGCATGGCGAATATTTTAAGTGATCATAAATAGGTAGCCTAGAATTATTTTCCATGCTGTACATTCATGATAAGATGCATACAGAGAGTACAAAGTGTAAAAGCAGAAATGTAACATGTTTTAGCTGATACCTAAGCCAGGAGATAAACCTGAAATTACTTCAGGAGAGCATTATACAGTCATTGGCAACTGCACTGAATACAGATAGCTCAATAAGAAATGCTTGGAGGAATATTATAGTTGAAGGAGGCTAAATGCCCACTGGATTTTTGTAAGAATTTACGTTGTGTATGGTAGTGGGTTATCACCAAATACATAAAAGTGCTGAGAACCTGGAGTAAATTAGCCAGTCAGACATTTCACTGCTATTTATGGAGTGAATTGACTGCCCATGTGAAGTCACTGTAAATCAGTTCATCCCACCCCAGGCAACATGTGAGGCAACTGAATTCCCTAAGAAAGTGTCAGTACGGATTAGAATGATACTCAGCGGAAAAGATGGATCTGCACTTTTCACTCACAGGTATTAAAGTTTTTTTTTTATTTCTCCTTCCATTAAAAAAATGAACATGTTTCTCAGGCAGAATGTCCCGAAGACCACCCACAGATGCTCAGCACAAGAGCAAGATGCAGTTTTGTGACCAGACACCGGGGGGAGCTTGAGAGCAAAGTCTGGTCCACTCTGTTTAAGAGCAGACAACACATTAAACAAAACTCCAGTCATGAAGTTGATCAGAGAAGTAAGTTCTTTTAAATATAATTAAAGGTCAGTTCTTGTTATAACTAATCTTGACCCTGTTTTAATTTCACTTCCTTAAATTTTGGATTATTACGATCTGCGAAAGAATTGTGTTACTTTATATTTAAATTAATAATATACCTCTTGGTTCTAACCATATGACAAATTAACTTTTTCCTTAGGTACTGATGCATCCAAATCAGTATCCCCAATGATGTAATTAATATTCATTGACAGAAACATCAAAAGAAGGACATCTGAACCAATCCTAACAATTTTTGATCTTTTATACGGAGAATAACATTTTAATTTTTTTTGCAAGTGTAATACATTTAAGTTTATAGTTGTAGATCTGTCAGCAAAGGGATATCAATATAAGAGATGTGATGCCATATTTTGAAGCAGTTATACAATGGAGATGCAACTCAGTCTCTGCAACAGAACAACACAGACCACCTCTTACACTACGTGTAAAGTAAGAACTGTAGATGTTGGTTTAAATCGAAGATAGACACAAAATTCTGGAGTAACTCAGCGGGACAGGCAGCATCTCTGAGGAGAAGGAATGTGTGACGTTTCGGGGCGAGACCCTTCTTCAGACTGATGCCATGGGAGCGGGCAGTACGGAGATAAAATGTAGTCAGAGATTAACTGTTGGAACCTGTAATCCGGGCTAGGTCTGAACTGGGAAGGCCTGGAACCGGAGCTGAAGACTCCGACTACATTCTATCTCTGTACCGCCCACTCCCCTGACATCAGTCTGAAGAAGGGTCTCAACCCGAAACGTCACACAGTCCTTCTCTCCAGAGATGCTGCCTGTCCCGCTGGAGTGTCATCTGTCTATTTCTCTACACAAATGTTGCCTGACTCTCTGAATTCCTCCAGATCCTGTTTTTTTTTTCCTCTGGCGCCTGCAGTTTGTTGAGTTTCCATTTTGGTGACACGGTACATGGACAAAGGAGCTGAACTGACCCTTTAATGACTACACCTCTTGACCCTACGACTGACTTTCCCTTTGTCCCACATAATACTCTCACCCATTTTCTCTTCGATCTAGAGCAATTTGTTTTCCATCATTCTCAGTTCTGTTCAAGGGTCATCTATGGTTGAGTTGAGTTGAGTCTATTGCCACGTGAACCGAAGTATGGTGAAAAGCTTTTGCCGTGTGCATGCTGTAATAGGCAACGCGGATAGTCGACATTTTGGGTCGAGAGTCTTCTTCAGACTGATTATAGTAATGGGGGGGGGGGGGGGGCGGGGTGAGAGCTGGGAGGTAGGGAAAGTACAGCAAGTGATAGGTGGATACAAGTGAGGGTGGGGGGATGGGGGGGGGGGTGTAAATTGGTAGATGGTTGAACAAAGGCCAGAGATGAAAAGACAAAAGTGTGAGATAAGATAAGGATAGAAGAAGCGTGAAATACAGAGCCCGAGGAAGGAATGTAGGTGGAACAACGAGAAGGGGAAAAGGAGAAATAGATGTGTATCTGGGTGGGGCACAGTGAAGTGAAGGAGAAAGGGGGAGTGATATTGTTTGTAGCTTTGTTACCTAAAATGGAAGAATTCTGTGGCCATACCATTTGGTGGCCAATTAGGAAGCGGGGAGATGCAACGAGACTTGGGTGTCATGGTACACCAGTCATTGAAAGTATACATGCAGGTGCAGCAGGCAGTGAAGAAAGCCAATGGTATGTTAGCATTCATAGCAAAAGGATTTGAGTATAGGAGCAGGGAGGTTTTACTGCAGTTGTACAGGGTCTTGGTGAGACCACACCTGGAGTATCGAGTACAGTTTTGGTCTCCAAATCTGAGGAAAGACATTCTTGCCATAGAGGAAGTACAGAGAAGGTTCACCAGACTGATTCCTGGGATGTCAGGACTTTCATATGAAGAAAGACTGGATAGACTCGGCTTGTGCTCGCTAGAATTTAGAAGATCTTATAGAAACTTTCAAAATTCTTAATGGGTTGGACAGGCTAGATGCAGGAAGATTGTTCCCGATGTTGGGGAAGTTCAGGAAAAGGGGTCACAGTTTAAGGATAAAGGGGAAATCTTTTAGGACCGAGATGAGAAAAACATTTTTCACGCAGAGAGTGGTGAATCTCTGGAACTCTGCCACAGAAGGTAGTTGAGGCCAGTTCATTGGCTATATTTAAGAGGGAGTTAGATGTGGCCCTTGTGGCTAAAGGGATCAGGGGGTATGGAGAGAAGGCAGGTACAGGATACTGAGTTGGATGATCAGCCATGATCATATTGAATGGCGGTGCAGGCTCGAAGGGCCGAATGGCCTACTCCTGCACCTATTTTCTATGTTTCTATGTTTCTTTGGTTGTAAATTCACGTTCACAAGCTATAGTAGTAGAACTAGGCCATTTGGCCCATTGAGTCTACTCCGCCATGCAATCATGGCTGATCTCTGCCTCCTAATCCCAATTTCCTTCCTTCACCCTTTAACCCTTGACACCCGTTCTAATCAAGAAACCAAGCGAAGGAGAGCTGCTGATCCTCCAAATTGTGTGTGGCCTCTCTCTGTAAATGGAGGAGGCCCAGGACAGAAAGGTCAGTCTGTGAATGGAATGGCAAAGCTTGCTGGATCTTAACTCCCCTTCCCTGGTTCTCCAAAGATGCTAACTGACCTGCTGAGCAGCTCAAGTACGTGGTGTCTTTTCATAGGTCTTCCTCCCTATCTTTAGTATTGGAATTTAATGATGAAAATGAAAGGTGGTAATTATTGGAGGGCATATAAATAACTCTGAACACTAGATAGGCTCAGTGTGAGTACATTTCAGGTGGATAATAGTGTTGTCAATCAGTGGAAGTGTTATACGTCTAATTATTCATGTCCTCCTGATAATTGGTCTCAGCCTCAGGTTTAAGTTTTATAACAACTGGAATGTTACAGAGAGAAAGATCCGATCTAGACTTCGTTAAAAATATTATATCTATTTTAAAACATTTTTAGTCAAATATAATGAGAAGTGCAGCAATTGAAATGTCATCCTCATTATTGCTATGTAAAGGCATCACTTTCCAGTCCTCACAGCGAGTTTAGTTTAGTTTAGTTTAGTTTAGTTTAGTTTAGTTTAGTTTAGTTTAGTTTAGTTTAGTTTAGTTTAGAGATACAGCGCAGAAACAGGCCCTTCGGCCCACCGAGTCCGTGCCAATCAGCGATCTCAGCACATTAACACTATCCTGCACACACTAGGGACAATTTTTACATTTATACAAACCTGCACGTCTTTGGAGTGTGGGAGGAAACCAAAGTTCTCGGAGAAAACCCATGCAGGTCACGGGGAGAGCGTGCAAACTCTGTACAGGCAGCACCCAGTAGCAAGGATCGAACCCAGTTTGTACGGTGAGTTGGCGGAACTAATTGAGGATTGTTCGATCCAAATTAAATCTGCTCTTTGGTGATTCCTTATCCATTTGCACATATCAAGATGAATTCATGCAGATACATATAGCTGCTACAACTTCTCTGATTATGCATTTAGGCCAACAAGAAAAACAATACATTGCAAAATGCCAATTCTGAAAGTAAATTTGAAGCAAAGTTAGGAATTTGGGATTGATTGTAAAATCCCCTTAATTTTGATTTAATTCCTCCCAGTCAGAGCAGTAGATGAAGCACCCAAGCTTTTGAATTAATAAAGCACACAGTCATGTGTAAATGAGGAACTGGGAAGATACTTTCTTTCATTCTAAAGAAGAACCAAAAGCCAATTGCATGTACTTTGACAATAATAAAGCCTGAATGCTTTCCAGATGACAGAGCCCCAGGCATTTGGAATAAATGTCAAGAAGGCCAGTCAACCAGAGTTATTTATATGCCCTCCAATAATTACCACCTTTCATTTTCATCATTGCAAGGCAATAAACTTCATTGTCCATTGTTGCTGTTGGGTATTGTTGGGCATATGCAGTCAAACAAAATGGGAAGTGTAACAATAAGCGCATTGTACCTCTAAATTACCAAGATAACTAAAAACCAGACAACACATGTTCCTGGTGTGGACTTATACATCAGCGAGACCAAACGTATATCCCCTGACTTTCAGTCTGAAGAAGGGTCTCGACCCGAAATGTCACCTATTCTTATTCTCCAGAGATGCTGTCTGACCCACTGAGTTACTCCAGCTTTTAGTATCTGTAGATCAGTGCATGCCCCTTTAACATAGTGACCTCACCATTACTAACCACTCCCTATTACCTTCAGTATAACAGTAGCCTCCCCACGTCCCTCTCGCTCTCTAGCTCCAGTGACAGACCACGGACAGCTAGGGCACAGTGTGTGTTTTATACCAGTGTCTGTAATAAAACATGTAGTGAAGACCACGCGTGTTTGGAAGTCATTACATGGTGTTAAGAAGTCATACTTCGCGCCTCCTGTCTATCGGGTTTTTTTTTCTTTCCCCCAGTTCCAATTTCCCTGTTATTCGCCATGGCAAACTCGTGTCGTAAACCTGACGTGCTGGTGTTTGACTCAGACATCGTGCACCGTTGGGCGGTCTTCAAACGCGATTTCCAGCATTACATCGCGATCGCCCATGCCAATGCCACCCCGGAGGTGCGGGCACATCTACTACTTAACCTGGCTGGCCCGGAGGCCATGGAACGTTCGGAATCGTTCGAGTACGGCGCTGGTGAGGATGCTGAGGACCCGGTATGTCTTTTGGCTAAATTCACCGCGCTCTGTGACATTCCTACTAATTGCATAATTGAGCGGTTTAAGTTCTTCACCAGACGCCAAAACCCCGGGGAGCATATCGACTCTTTCATTGCCTCGTTGCGTCACCTGGCTCGGCGTTGCCGCCTTGACACGGTGACCCCCGACCAGATGATCAGGGATGTCCTGGTTCACGGTCTACAGGACGAGAAGCTACGGGCTGAGCTCTTAAGGAAGCCCGACCTGACTTTAAACGAGGCCTTGCATTCCTCTCGCATGGCTGCTGCTGTTGCCTCTGTATCTACACCTGCTGCTCAGGACATTAACTATGCCAGTGCTGCTGGGCGCAGGCGGAACGATGGCCCGCCACGCCAGCGTAGCGCTCCCGCACCAGCGAGGGACGGCCCACGTCGTTGCCCCAACTGCAACTTCGCTAGTCATCAGTTTAATGTTTGCCCCGCGCTGGGGAAAACTTGCAATTTCTGCCGAAAGCTGAATCACTTTTCTGCAGCCTGTCGTTCAATTGGCAGGCCGGTCCCTGCTCCACGAAGGAGCCTAAACAACCTTGCTGAGCCTGATAGCGCTCTTGGTTCCCAGCACCATTCAGACGAACTCCCTGGTTCAGATAACGTCTCCTCCCATGATGAATCGTCTATTTTCTCGTTCTTGGGTGCACCTGCTTTGATTAAGGGTCCCTCTGTACGTGTTACCGTGAATGGGTCGACCTTTACTGCCAAGGTCGTCACGGGAGCTTTCACAAATGTTATGTCAAGAAGCCTTTTCGAACAGATAAGATCTGGTGAGAAGGTTACTCCCGACGACTCCCGTCTTCATACCTATGGGGGAGGAGTGCTCACACCAGTCGGAAAAACAACCCTTATCTGCACAGTCCTGGAGACCTCTCGGCCCCTCACTTTCCTCCTGCTAGACTCTGAGAATGTTACTCTGTTGGGCGCTCGAGCGTGCCAGGACCTCGGTTTGGTTTCCTTCCACCGCGGTATCCACCCACTCTCAAATTCTTCGACCTCAAGCGCCCCATCATCCTCACCTGCGATGCCTCGAAGTTCGGCCTCGGCGCCGCCTGTACGTTACGGGGAGTTTGCGTGAACGTGTTAACTGTTTCTTGCCGGTGTATGCGCGGAGGGTGTTTCTAGCGTATGAGTCGTGGTCGCACTGTCACTGCCATAATACTTTGTTTCCGAGGGGAAGGATGTAGATCAGTGCATGCTCCTTTAACATAGTGACCTCACCATTACTAACCACTCCCTATTACCTTCAGTATAACTGTAGCCTCCCCACGTCCCTCTCGCTCTCTAGCTCCAGTGACAGACCACGGACAGCTAGGGCACAGTGTGTGTTATATACCAGTGTCTGTAATAAAACATGTAGTGAAGACCACGCGTGTTTGGAAGTCATTACAGTATCTATCTTCTGTTTAAACCAGTAACTGCAGTTCCTTTCGACAAGCATCATACTTTAACTGTGCATTTGGCTTTACCACTCTCCTGCTCTTTACCATTTTGCTTCTCTTTATTTTTAAACTTTTCTCCATTTCTCTTTAGACAGTGTTTTTCCACATTTAATGCACAAAGTAGCACAATTTCCAAGTCTTTTACTCCCCCAGGTGTGAGCTGTTCCACTATGTCTTGCCTGTTAGTGTCTTCCCAGTTGTGTTGCTTCTTCCTGAGAAGATGTCCTGAGTTTTATATGTGCTATTAAACATGTGGGTTGGTAGAAAAAGAATGGATGAGCAGACGCATGAGGTGTGGACTCTTATATTCGACAATCGTTTCGCTGAATACTTCCGCTCAGTCCGACTGAAACTACCTGATCTCCCAGTTGCTAAACACTTTACCCCCCCCTCCCATTCCCACACTGATCTTTCTGTCCTGGCCTCCTCCATTGCCAGAGTGAGGCCCAGCGCAAATTGAATCTCATTTTTCGCTTGGGCTGCTTACACCCCAAAGGTATCAACATTGACTTCTCTAAGTTCAAGTAACCATTACTTTCCCTCTCTCTCCATCCCTCTCAATCCCTCCCCCTTCCCAGTTCATGTCCTTGATTACATTTTATCTCTGTTTGCTTTGTTGTTACTTTCTCCTAACTAACAATGATCTGTTCTACATTTTCCTTAATCTCCACCCCTTTTGATCTCTCGTTTTCACACCTTATAATTCCTCATCTCCGTATCTCCCCCTCCCCAACTCTCAGTCTGAAGAAGGGTCTCAACTCAAAACATCACCCATTCCTTCTCTCCAGAGATACTGCCTGTCCTGTTGAGTTACTCCAGCATTTTGTGTCTATCTTTGGTTTAAACCAACATCTGCAGTTCCTTCCTACACAGTTGCTACTTTTACTTGTCATATTAATAACTCAATCATGGGAAGGCAAATGCAACAATGGTGCTTCTGTTAACTATTGTTCATAGTTGTCCCTATTTAAGATGCGATCAGGCACTGCATACATCGCCCAACAGTGCGGCAAGGTGGTGCAGCTGTAGAGTTGCTGCCTAACAGCGCCAGAGACCCGGGTTCGATCCTGACTACGGGTGCTGTCTGTACAGAGTTTGTACGTTCTCTTCTTGACCATGTGAGTTTTCTCCGAGATCTACATGATCCTCCCACACTCCAAAGGTGTACATGTTAGTAGGTTAAATTGGCTTGGTAAATTGTCCCTAGTATGTGTAGGATAGTGTTAATGTGCGGCGATCGTTGGTAGGTGCGGACTCAATGAGCCGAAGGGCCTGTTTCCACACTGCATCTCTAAACTAAACTAAACTAATATTTCTATTGGAGGAGCGGGTGAATAGGAGTAAGAAAGCACCTTCATGCTCTGAATTCTTGCCTCAGTTACACGCTCTCCATGAAGATTACATTTGAAGCCTGACAATAAGCCTTTTTTGTATTTTCAAAAGCCAGCACAGATATAATCAACATGATTGCCAACATTTGGCAGATAAAAGGAGGTTTAGGAAATGAAGATGAGATAGAAGCTATTTAAAGCATTGACAAAGAAGATATCCCCAGTGTAAAATGCAACAGAATTGTAAACCTATTCTTTATAATTTCATTAAACGTGATGCAGAGAAAATTCTGAGCATTAAATGAACATCTGGTCTGGTTTTAAAAAGGAAAGACGAGTTTCATTTTTTTAATGGAATCATCTGAACCGCGGGTTAAAGCCTTTCTGGAGTGAAATTCATGCTCAATTTGGAAAATGTTGAGAGTGGCATATCTGAAATGACCATATGGTTTAATTTTGCATTCGGTGAACTGTTGTAATGTCTAATATGAGAATTAATTGTTTTTCCCCTGATTTACTTCAGCCCACCAACAAAAACACACATCAGTTATTCTCTGCGTACTTTTAGACCATTGATGTATTCAGAATTATGTATTCACACAATCAAAGCCAATGAGAAGGAGAACCTTTGATAATTGTGTGAAATCATTCATTAACTGCTGTGGCTGATGAATCGGATAGATCTGATAACTAACACCAAATGCAACCAACATACTCACATGAGGTTAGACCAAGCCTATTTAACACATTGGCCTTCATCAGCAAGAGTATTGAGTAAAGAAGTTGGGGGATCATGTTGCAGTTCGTATTAGACGTTGGTGAGGCGCATTTAGAGTATTGTGTTCAGTTCTGGGCACCATGTTATAGGAAAGATGTTGTCAAGCTGGAAAAGGCACAGAGAAGATTTCCGAGGATGTTGCCAGGACTAGAGGGTCTGAGCTATAGGCAGAGGTTGAGTAGGCTGGGTCTCTATTCCTTGGAGCGCAGTAGGATGAGGGGTGATCACATAGAGGTGTATAAGATCATGAGAGGAATAGATCGAGTATATACACAGAGTCTGTAAAAGAGCCAGTCACTCGCACAACATGGTACAACATATTTATTAAAGATTACTCACAGTACACGTCAGCATATTGTTAAGGCAAGCGTAGCAGCTATTCGACTAACAGTATGAACTGAATTCTGATAATATAAACCACATGGTAGGTGGAGCTTCTACCAATAAACACTACAATTGGTTAGTGTGAAGTTACCAATCTACATATTTCCTTGTAGAAATGAAATAAAGCACAACCAAATGCGAGCCAATAAACAGAAACACATTAAATCGTGATGGCTAAATAATACGGCACCTGAAGCTCTAATAACGCACACAGGGACGTATGGGTGGTTACACAAGATCTCCACATCTGACGGGAGGCCTATAGACCCGAACGGCGAGCGTTCGGTATAAATCCGTGTCTCCTCCTTTCACCAGGGAAGTGACCGGGGAAGTAACCGGGGACGTGCAGGAGACCCGTAGAGTGGAGGCGGCGAAGTTGGCGGGTGGGGCGCTGAACGCTGTAGAGAGGCCACAGGGGGCACGGTCAATGGATTCTGTGCTGCCCACGGCAAAATTTGCTACTACTGTAAAAAATGTAACCACTTCATGAAATGTTGTCGTTCTCGTGCGGCTTGTTATTTCCCTAGACAAAATGTGCACCTGTTAAAACATGAACCTACTGATAACTAGTTCCGAGAGCTGGAAGCGCCATCCCCTGCTCTCCTCCCTGCGAGCCAAGATAACAGTTCAGACATTCGCTCCCTGCTTCCTTCCACTAACAAGCAATTTGACCCCGAAGTCTCTCTGCTCATTAACAACAACATTGCACTTGCAAAGCTCGACACTGGTGCCAAATACAATGTTATGTCTGTATCTGAATTTAAACGGATATGTAATGTTGAAAACACTATGGCTATGTTATGAGCCTATGGGGGTGAGGTATTGCACCCACTTGGAGAAACTGAATTAAACTGCAACGTGGAGTCACATGCTCACAAACTAAAGTTCATAATTGTTCGGGGGGATTCTGCAACGCTGCTTGGCATCAATGCATGCCAGGATCTAGGCCTGGTCTCCTTTGGGCCTGCTGTCCATCAAATCTCTCCCACTGAAGGCTCCACTCAGCAGATACTTTCACAATACAAAGAACTGTTTGATGACAAGCTTGGAATGCTGCCCATCAAGTTCAATATTACCACTGATCCAAATGCCACTCCTGTGGTCCAAGCACCACACTGTATTCCGCATGCTATGCACGGCAGAGTCTACAATGAGCTCCAGCGGATGGTGTCCCTGGGTGTCATTGCTGCGGTTACCAACCCATCTGACAACAAAGAAAAACAAGGAAGAAATCTGCATCTGCATCAACCCCAGAGACCTAAACACAGCGATCAAACGCCCACACTACCCGATGCGAACGGTAGAGAAAGTTGCTGCTCAGATAGGCAGTGTATCTGTGTTCTCTGTTCTGGATGCCAAAAGTTTGTTTTGGCTGATAGCGCTGGACCCTGACTCGTCCAACCTCACCACGTTTGGAGCCCCCTTTGGCCGCTACAAATTCCCGAGAATACCCTTCGGCATCAACTCTGCTAGTGAGGTTTTCCAGCGCACAATGGAACAATTGTTTGGGCGGTATCTGTGCGCCATCATTGTCGATTACATTCTCGTTGCCAGACACGACATGGCTGAACATGATGCCAATCTAAAAAAAGCACCAGACCATGCCAAAGACATCCACCTCATCTCAACCCCCTAAAATGCAGATTTCGGGTCACAGAAGTCAACTATGTCGGGCATGTGTTCACCAGTGATGGTCTCAGACCGGACCCATCCAAGACCACTACCATCAACGAGATGCCAGTTCCCAAAGATGTTACAAGTTTACAGAGATTCCTAGGAAAGGTCAACTACCTGGGGAAATTAATTCCCAACCTCAGCGATATATCTGCCCCTTTGCGGGAATTGACACACAAAGACACTGCTTGGTCCTGGTACCCACAGCACCAAAGAGCTTTCGAAATCCTCAAGTTGCAACTGGCCAGTGCTCCAACTCTCGCCTACTTTGCTATAACAGAGCCAGTCACTCGCAAAACATGGTATAACATATTTATTAAAGATTACTCACAGTACACTTCAGCATATTGTTAAGGCAAGTGTAGCTGCTATTTGACTAACAGTATGAACTGAATTCTGATAATATAAACCACATGGTAGGCGGAGCTTCTACTAATAAACACTACAATTAGTTAGTGTGAAGTAACCAATCTACAGAGTCTCTAGCCCAGAGTAGGTGAATTGGGGACCAGAAGGTGTAGGTTTAAGGTGAAGGGGAAAAGATTATACAGGAATCTGAGGAGTAACATTTTCACACAAAGGGTGGTGGGTGTATGGAACAAGCTGTCATCGGAGGTAGTTGAGGCTGAGACTATCACAACATTTAAGAAACAGTTAGACCGGTACATGGATAGGACAGGTTTGGAGGGATATGGACCAAATGTTGGCAGGTGGGATTAGTGTAGCTGGGACATGTTGGCCTGTGTGGGCAAGTTGGGCCAAAGGGCCTGTTTCCACGCTGTATCACTCAATGACTATGATTCTCTGGATTTGTGGATCTCTTCTAAGAAAAGAAACATAGATTTTACTTAATGAGTAGAAGTAAATTGTTAAGAGGCAATTGATGATCAATTTATTCTATTTCTGCTCGGAACCTAAACATCAGCTAGGATGACAAGATTGAGCCTCTGGTAAGGGAAAAGGAGGCATGAGACAGGTATAGGGAGCTGGGATCAAGTATATCCCTAAAGGTTTCAGGATCTCAGGAGCATACTTAAGAAGGACATCAGGAGGGTAAGAAAGGGATAGGAGATAGCTCTGACAGATAATATTAAGGAAAATCCAATGATCCATTAAGGAAAATAATGTAACTAAAGAGAGAATAGGGCCCCTCAGAAACTAAAGCGGTCATCTCTTTGTGGATGGTCCTCCATGGAGATGGGGATGGTCCTCGATGATTTTTACCGTGAAGAAAGACATGAAGACTGGGAAACTTGGAACAGTTAATGGAGATGTCTCGAAGACAGTCCGTATTACAGTTGAGGAGGTGCTGATTATATAAGCCATATGAAGGTAGATAAATGTCCTGGGCCTTATTAGCTCTGGCTGAGATATATGAATCATCATTAGACACTGGAGAGGTGCCAGAAGACTGGAGGTTTGCTAATGTTGTACTTATAATTATGGGCTGCAAGATAAAGTCTGGAAACTGCCGACCAGAGAGCCTAAATTCTGTAGTAGGCAAGTTACTGGGGAGTATTCTGAAGCATAAGATATATATGCATTTGGATAGATAGGAACTTATTGGGGATAGTCATTATGGTTTTGCACTTGGGAGATCGTGTCTTATGTACCTGATAGTTTATTTTGAAGTAACCAAAAACGTTGATGAAGACAAAGGTGTTGATGTTGTCTATCTGGACTTCAGCAAGGTATTTGATAAGGCTCTGCATGAAAGGTCAGATCACAAAGGATCTATGGGGAGCATCTGACTGGATATAGTCTAAAGAAGGGTCTTGACACGAAATATCACCCAATACCTTCTCCTCAGAGATGCTCCTGTCCCGCTGAGTTACTCCAGCTCTTTGTGTTTATCTGTGACTGGATAGAGAACTGGAAGGAAACTGTGCGAGATGATTTTTCGGACAGGTGGCCTATGAGTAGTGGTGTGCCTCAGGGACAGGTGCTGCGCCCATTGATGTTCATGGCTTATTTCAATGATTAGGATGGGAATGTGGAGTGCATTGTTGGTAAGTTTTATGGGTGGTGTCATAGGTAGTGAAGTTGGTTATCAAAAATTACAGAAGGATCTTGATCAGTTGAGCAAGGGAGAATTAAGGAATGGTTAATGGAGTTGTGGAGCAGAGGGATCTAGGAGTTCCGGTACATAGTTCCTTAAAAGTGGCATCACAGGTAAACAGTGGGTAGGAGGCTTTTTGTACATTGGCCTTCATCAGTCAGGGTATTGAGTATAGAAGTTGGCATGTTACGTTACACTTGTACAAAACATTGGTGAGGCCGTATTCGGTTTTGGATAACCATGCTGTAGGGAAGACGTTGTTAAGCTGTAAAAAGTGCAGAGAAGATTTATGAGGATGTTGCCAGGACCTGAGGGGCTAAGTATAGGGAGATGTTGAGCAGGATAGGACTTTATTCTTTGGTGCGCAGGAGGATGAGGGGTGATCTTGTTGAGGTACAGAGGATTGTGAGGGGAATAGATAGGGTGAATGCATAGAATGTTTTATCCAGAGAAGGGAAATCAAGAACTAGAGGACATAAGTTAAAGGTGAGAGGGAAAAGATATTAGATGAACTTGAGGGGCAACCTTTTCTTTACTATCTTTACTATTAAATCTTTTACTATAGGAGAGGCACAGTGACGCAGCAGTAGAGTTGCTGCCTTACAGCGCCAGAGACCCGGGTTTGATCCTGACTATGGGTGCTGTCAGTACAGAGTTTGTATGTTCTCCCTGTGACCTGCGTGACATACAGGTTTGAAGGCTAATTGGTTTCGTAAAATTGTAAATTTTCCCTAGTGTATGTGGGATAGTGTTAGTGTGTGGGGATAGCTGGTCTGCGTGGACTTGATGGGCCGAAGGGCCTGTTTCCTCGCTGTATCTCTAAACTAAACTATTAAGCCACATGGAGTTGATCTTTCAATTTTCAGTATGGAACCGGTGTGGAATATTGGAAATATACTGCAAAACTCTAACGGCTGGAGGAACTCTACACATTTGTCAGCATCTGTGAAGGGAAGTGGATTGATAAGTTTTAGCCGCAGTTTGCCATTTGCTCAAGATTCCAGCGTCCACTACCTCTGCTGTCTCGACGATAGATGCAAAATGCTGGAGTAACTCAGCGGGACAGGCAGCATCTCTGGAGAGAAGGAATGGGTGACGTTTCGGGTCAAGACCCTTCCTGAAACGTCATTCATTCTACTCTCCAGTAATCCTGCCAGTTCCGCTGAGTTACTCCACAATTTTGTGTCTATCTTTGGCGTAAACCAGCATCTGCGGATCCATCCTACACTACAAGCACAAATCCAGTCGCAACTCCTCAAAGGGAGTCCAATCCCAGGACTGATCAGCCAAGACTTGCTGAGCACCATCAGTAACCAGCTTCAACCCCGAGTGTTACCACTGTCTCGTGTCCCTCAGGTTTATTGGCTTGAATAGCAACAGAGTCTGGCACTTATATGAGAAAGGACATATTGTTTGCTCTTCCCCTCTACCAAACCCCTTGAACAAGAACTTTTGAATACAAAAATTTCACACAACACACAAAATGCAATAAATAACTTTGGAATTCAGTGACGGCAGTTTAGAGATACGGAGCAGAAACAGGCCCTTCGGCCCATCGAGTCTGTTCCGACCAGCTATCCCCGCACATTAACATTAGTCCTGCACACACTAGGGGCAGTTTACAATTTTACCAAAGCCAATCAGCATACAAACCTGTACTTCATTGGAATATGGGAGGAAACCTGAGCTCCCGGATAAAACCCATGCAGGTCACGGGATGAACGTACAAACTCCATACAGTCAAGCACCTGTAGCCAGGATCGATCCCGGGTCTCCAGTGCTGTAAGACAGCAACTCTACCGCTGCGCCACTATGCCACCTTATATTACTTGTATCATTTCTTGAATGACAAGATAAACCAAAGACATTGAAAACTATAGCCAGCTTTATGTCTCAACGAGATGAATGACATGGGTCGTGTATGGATGAAGATGATGTCTTTGATTTTCTCTGGAGACATTGGTGTGGCACAAATACTGAGCAAATAATTGTTGGTTATTAAACATGCTTATTCCGAAAGGTATTAAGTAAGGGTTAACCTGTACCATTTCATTTCAGTGATTCGTGCAAATGCCAAAGTGCTTGCTTTGGATATTTTATTTAAAATTGCAATTAAATGCCGTTGTGATAATTCTAAATCTGATTTGCATGTTAACAAATCAAGAAATCAGCCTCAAATAGCTTTACCCTATTTCAATTATTCTGAACTCTAATCAAGGGGATGCAGCCAGGTGATAGAGCAGGCAATTTACTTAAGATTGCTGCTTTCAAATTGCAGGGAACAATTCAAGTGTATTCTGCTTAACCAATTAATAATCTGCTTCCAACAGTACAGACTGAAGGTGTGTGTACATTCATCAAATACTATATATTGGCATTGGTACAAACTAGGAAGATGACCACTTGGCTGTACATGAGAAAGGGGCAGCTGGGCACAGCATCATGCTCAGCTCTGAAGGTAACTCCTTGCAGTAGAGTGAAGATTGTGGCACAGTGGTAGTGTTGCTGACTTACAACACTTACAGCGCCAGAGACCCAGGTTCGATCCTGACTATGGGTGCTGTCTGTATGGAGTTAGTATGTTCTCCCCATGACCACGTCCGAGATCTTCGGTTTCCTCCCACACTCCAAAGACGTACAGGGTTGTAGGTTAATTGTCTTGGTATAAATGTAAATTGTCCCTAGTGTGAGTAGGATAGTGTTAATGTGTGGGGATCGCTGGTCGGGCTGACTCATTGGGCCGAAGGGCCTGTTTCCATGCTGTATCTCTAAACTATACTATAAGAAGCTATTACCTCTCAGACATTGAAACCATTAGTTTGTGTATAGGAAGGGATTTCTGCTTCTCCCATTTGTCCTTATTGACCAGAATCTACACCCCATATTTAATAACAAAATTGTCATGTTTGCTGCTTAGTCCAGCTCATACTGCAAGCCATCACCAGAGAAACACAAACGCTTGAAACATGTCGAATCTTTAAGCTAACGGGACCTTTGACACCGCAACTTAAATTGATAAAAAATGGGACTGATACCCAAACTAATCACAGGTTGCCACTTGCTGTGACAATGCAGATGGGTCGGAGAGAATATAGGGTGCAACCTGCAAACTTCCCAGATTTGTAGGGGGCGCTGTCCTGTGCATGGCTGCCCAGCCAGCAGCTGTCTGTCTTTTCATCTTTTTATTTTAATTTTAAGTTAGTTAAAGTGTTTTGTTTGGAGGTCTAGACTTTTTTATGTGGGGGGTGGGAAGGGGGAAACTACCTTTCAGGGTCCCTACCTGGTCGGAGAGGCAGCTTTTCTCCAGGCAGCAGCTTCGACCCGTCCTCACGGCCTACCAGCGGGCCTGGAGCGGCGTTTCTTGTCGGGGACCGCCCAGAACCTCGGCTTCGACGGCGGCACAGCGCTGGAGCGCTATCGCGGAGCGGGTGATGCCTTGCCTGGGTCGCCGCGCTGGAGCTGCGGGACTGGAAGATCGCTGGATGTTTTCTTTAGTAACTTGTCAGTTTCTTTGTTGAACTAAATTAAGGCGCATGTTGCAATCAAAAGCGCGCTGGAAGATCGCTGAGGAAAACATCGCGGAGCTGCGGGACTGTGGAGCGACCAGCTGCGGGCGGCGGCGCTGAACTTTACACCGGGAGCCTGGGATCTCTAGATGAGATCGCCAGTTATGGAGCTCCAACCGGCGCGGCCTTGTCGGCTTCGGAAGTCGCGGCCTCCAGTACGGAAGCGGCCGTTCCAGGGTTCCCAAGCCGCTGAGAGGACTCTCCCGACGCCGATGCAACATCACCCGGCGAGAACGGCATGGAACATCGGGCCTCCGTAGAGGCAACTGTGGAGGCCTCAATAGGCCCGACT
The DNA here is from genome assembly GCF_010909765.2 of Amblyraja radiata. Lineage (NCBI taxonomy): Eukaryota > Metazoa > Chordata > Chondrichthyes > Rajiformes > Rajidae > Amblyraja > Amblyraja radiata. The sequence goes on from NC_045980.1 coordinate 3,292,374, forward strand.
ATGGGTGAACTGGGGTTGGGGACTGGACTTTGTGCCTTCCCTCATAATGGGAACCATTGTGGGGGGATGTTCTTTATGTTTAAAACTCTTATTAATGTTATGTCTGTATTCCTTCTTTATGTGCTGCAAAATGGCAAGAAGCATTTCACTTCACTACACCTAGGTGTGTGTGAATGTGACCAATAAAATACCTTTGATATGTAAAGTAGTTTAGAGATACAGCATGGAAACAGGCCATTCGTCCCACTGAGTTTATGCTGACCATTAATCACTTGTTCACATTAGTTCCATGTTATCCCACTTTCTCATCCATTACCTACACACTAGGCACAATATTTTTCAGGGGCCAATTAACCTACAAACTCGTACGACTTTGGAATGTAAGAGGAAACCCACCTGGTCGCAGGGAGAATGTGCAAACTCCACACAGACAGCACCCAAGGTCAGGATTGAACCTAGATCTCTGGCGCTGTGAGGCAACAGCTCTACCAGCTGTGCCACTGCACCATGTGGTATTTCAATGAGGTTGGGTACATGAGGATATTGTAGTTAATGGCTGCAAATACACTTCACGATATCTACTGTGGAATCCGAAGTCTCAAAGTAGAACCATTGGTTGTCATTGCAGCCACACAGTTATTGAGCTGTATTTATATAGCACAAACACAAGCCGCTTGGCACAACTAGTCCAGCCAACCAAGATGTCTCCCAAGATGTCCAATGTGCCTACATTTGGCCCATATCCCTTTAATCCTTTCATGTCCATGTTCCGTATTTCCCGGCAATGAAGACGCACATGCGTCGAAGACACACCCCCATTTTGTGTTGCTAAATTTTGAAAAAATGCTGGCGGGACAGGATCAAGGGTTTGGTTTAGTCCAGGGGTCAGCAACATTTTTTGCAAAGGGGCCAGGACCCATGTTTGTGAGTGGATGGCAGGCCACATCTATTGCCATTGTTAATAAATGGAGGTAATAATACATACTAATAATACATCAATTAGTAATAATACATACTAATAATATATAGTTTTCACATGTTTTTCAATTAGATTCCTGCAGTTTGCAGATTGCCTGCGAGCCCCGGGACCAGTTGCTGGCATGATCCCCGACCCCCTCCTTCTCAACGCTTGCCCTCCCCGCAACTTCACCCCTGGCGACCCAGCCGTGCTGACCTGGGCCAAACTCCCCACACGATGTGGAAGGAATTCTCCCCCCCCAGCAGTGCTATCCTTTTACAGCCGCAGTACCGAGGGATAGCCAAGTCTATCTTTCTTGGCTAACAATCTAACCTTCGGCCTCCAAGACGCAGGTACATTTTCGGGCCTTATTTTAGGGTAAAAACTAGCGTCTTCATTGCCGGGAAATACGGTGCCTGTCCAAGTCCTTATAAAAGTTGCAACTGTACCTTCCTTCACAGCTTCCTCTGGCAATTCATTCCACATGCCCACCACATTCTATACGAAACAATGTATGAGCGTGAGTAAACGTTGTGGACAAAAGTGGCGCCTGTTAGTTTACCTCAATTCCAACATTCACCATCAACTACTCACGTACTCCACTAACTAATAGCTTGCATTTCTATATTTCTTGCAAAATACCCTCAGTCACACAGTTAACTAAGAGCTTCGTATTTGAAGGTAGTTATTAAGGAGTCTGATGAAGGGTCATGACCCCAAATGTCACCCATTCTCTCTCTCTAGAGATGCTGCCTGGCGCACTGAGTTACTCCAGCAATTTGTGTCTATTTTAGGAGATTTTGGAACAGGTAACAAAGAGCATAGTCTTTAAAAGTCGTTATTAAGGAATATCTTTGAGAGGAAGGGCGAGGGAGGCAAACAGGCAGGAACAAGATGCCAAGCAGAATTTAACCATGGGTGGCTGATGATAAGATCGTAAGTGATAGGAGTAGAATTAGGCCATTCGGCCCATCAAATCTACTCCGCCATTCAATCATGGCTGATCTTTGCCACCTAATCCCATTTTCCTGCCTTCTCCCCATAACCCTTGACACCCGTTTTAATCAAGAACATCTAACTCTGCCTTAAAAATATCCACTGGCCTCCACAGCCCTCTGTGGCAATGATTCCACAGATTAGCTACACTCTGACTAAAGAAGTTCCTCCTCACCTCCTTTTTTAAAAGAGCACATTTGAATTCTTAATTCAATCATGGATGATCTATCTTTCCCTCTTATTCTCCTGCCTTATCCCCATAACCTCTGCCACGCATACTAATCAAGAATCTATCCATCTCTGCCTTCAAAATATCCACTGACTTGGCCTCCACTGCCTTCTGTGGCAAATAATTCCACAGATTCACCACCCTTATTATGCATAATAACCAAATCAGAAATACGCAAGAGTATTAAGTTAACCAAGTACATTGATCAAGTGGATGACTGTGGACCCAAAGCCAATGATATTCTTCTGCGGTGAGGCCAGCTGGGACAACAAGAGTTTGGTGAGTAAAATGCTGTCTGGAGTTGTGGCTCTTGACAAAAGGTTCAGAGGTAATGTTGTAACAGAGGTAATGTAGATACAACAAAATGCACATGCTGCTTTACAAAGATAGACAAAAGTGCTGGAGCAACTCAGCAGGTCACGCTGCATTTCTGGAGAACATTAATGGGCGATGATTCAGGTCGGAATCCTTGAGACTGATTATAGTAGGAGGGAGAACGTTGAATAGAGGTGGGGACAGGACTAAGCCTGGCAACTGATAGATGGATACAGGAGAGGGGGTCTTTGGTTAGAGGATGTTTGGGCATCGGGCAGAAATGAAAAGGCAGTAAAAGTGAGACATGGAGATTCTGATAAAAGAGGCATGGATGTTGAAGGCAGAGGAAGGAATGGGATGGGAGAAAGGGAAAAGAGAGAAATGGATGCACATCCAGGTAGGACACAGGGAAAAGAAGAGAAAAAGGATAGGAAGTGAATGGGGGGGGGGTGTATGGAGGCTAGAGAAAGTTCAACGTGAACCTCTCTCTCACCTGCAAGGACTGCTGGGGTCCCTGAATGGAGGTGTGTGAGGAGGTGCAGGGACAGGTGTTTGATCTCCTGCAGTCGAGGTGGAAAGTACTTAGGGAGAGGGTGGTTTGGGTTGGTGGGAATGTGAAGCAAAGAGTCTCTCTGTGGGATGCAGAAAGAGTTGGGGATGGGAATGTGGGGCTGGTGATGAGGATCGTGTTGAAGATGATGGAAATGTCAGAGAATGATATGTGGATGTAGAGGCTGGTAGGGTGAAAGGTGATGACCAGGCAAATTCCCACCTTGTTCCACCTGGGGAGAGGGGTGCAAGAGTGAACTACAGGATACAGAGGAGACACGGGTGTACGATCCATCTACTGCAACAAAGGAGGGGATAACCACATTTGCTAAAGAAAGAGGACATCTCGGACGTCCTAGAGTGCAAAGCCTCATCTTGGGAGCAGATTCAGCAGAGATCAACTAAAATGCACTAAACTATTATATGTAATTAAATTATAATTTTACTTCGGAGTCACATGAGTGATTCCGTGAAGAAGACCCGCCAGTGTGCATGCACGTCATTACGTTGTTCGCATGGCAAGGCACCGGACGAGCAGGGCTTCGCTCCTGCCGATGGTAAAGTGAAACCTGCAGGTAAGATTTTTTATTACTTACCAGGTTTGATGTTCGTGCAGGAACTTCTCTTCACAGAAATATCCTGCAGGATTTCGCAAAGTCCGGAGAGTGAACTGGTTATGGGCTGTGGGGAGACCCCGGTTCTGACCGCGAAAGCGGATAGTCGAGTGAAGTCGGGAACTTCGCGTTTATAGCCACTGACAAACGGTCAGTGGTTTCAAACCTGCTGTGTGTTCCCAGGCCGGGTAAAACAAGCAGGTGGGCGGGGCTACCACCAGAGTTGCTGACAGGGAGGTCAGTGGCTCACAGAATAGTTGATTTGTGTGCCCCAGGCATGGGGTGGAGAGCACAGCCATGGAACTCGGAGGAGTCGGGCTGAAAGGTTTCCCTTCCGAAAATGTATGTATATGTATGCATTTTGTTGGTTATTTTTTAACCCTTCACAGGCACCAGCGTGGGCCTATGCTACAGGCCGCGCCAGCAGCACCTGGAACAGGTCTGCCTAGTGTGTGAGCGCTGGCCTATGATGCAGGCCGCGCCAGCAGCACCTGGGACAGGGCTGCGTAATGTGTGAGCGCTGGCCTATGGTACAGGCCATGCCAGCAGCCCCTGGGACAGGGCTGCGTAATGTGTGAGCGCTGGCCTATGGTACAGGCCATGCCAGCAGCACCTGGGACAGGGCTGCATAATGTGTGAGCACTGGCCTATGATGCAGGCCGCGCCAGCAGCACCTGGGACAGGGCTGCGTAATGTGTGAGCGCTGGCCTATGATGCAGGCCGCGCCAGCAGCACCTGGGACAGGGCTGCGTAGTGTGTGAGCACTGGCCTATGATGCAGGCCACGCCAGCAGCACCTGGGACAGGACTGCGTAATGTGTGAGCGCTGGCCTATGATACAGGCCGCGCCAGCAGCACCTGGGACAGGACTGCTTAGAGAGTGAGCGCTGGCCTATGGTACAGGCCGCACCAGCAGTGCCTGGGACAGGGCTGCTTAGTGTGTGAGTGCGCCAGCCGAAAAATCGGTAGACAGCCGCAGGAGTGCGGCCTGTGAGCGGCTGCCTCATACATCTGCACAGTCGCCAGCCGGGAGCGGGGCGACTGCAGACTTGGTACTGCAAAGCACATAGCCAGTGCCAGTCAGGCATAAGGTCACAAGCAAGTGTGTAAGGCCCACTGACTAGCCCGAGTCAGGAGTGGAGATTTTCCCAGGGCACCCAAATGGAGCACCTTTTGCACAGGTTGTTTCCCCATGGCACACTCCAGGATCAGGAGAGGTGTCGGCGGTAGGCCGGAGACGAGGTCGCGCCAGCAGCACCTAGTAAAGGGCTGCTCGATAGCACCCTCATTAATGAGGCGCGTGCCATGGGTCAGCTGAGTTCTGACCCCGATTCTGATGGTGAGTTCAATCCAGGCGAAGAACGGCAGCTGCCAGATGTCCCATCCTTGACAGGGGCCCGTCAGAGTGAGGAGAGCCACTGGGAGATGAGTTGGCCTCCACGATAAATTATTTAGTCTCCCATCAGCTACAGGAGCTCACAATAGATGAGACCGCAAAGAAACACGAGACCCCGGGGAACTGCGTGTTACTTAAGGTGCCGGCAGTAAACCAGGTGATATGGGGTCAGATGGACATGCGTGCCCAGGAAATGAAGCTGCTGTCCGAGACGCAGTAAGGTTAAGCCACTGGAGGTCGATAAATCTGAGGAAAGGTATCCCTACAAAAGAGGTGCAGATTCCGGGTTTGGACCAGGAACAAGCCAGCCGTCGACTCAGATGCGCAGCTGGCGCTCTGCAGCGGGACAACGGATGAATGGCAGAGTTCATCATTTGGCGACAACGCACATTATGCCTTCATCGGCAGTGGGTGGTTCACTGAAGCTGGTGGTACCATGACAGCTGGGCACAGGTTCCACGCACCCTACCAGTCCTAATCAACAAGGTGGGTCTGGCACTCCGAAACGTGGGTAAGTGGAACATTCACAAGTTGGTAATATTTACACTTGTTTGAGCAACATACAAACGATAAAAGCTTTGCCATCTGCTGAGACACAATAATAGCATTCCAAGCTAAGGCTGGAATTAGAGCCAGAATTGTCATTTCAAGACAGGCTCTAAATGTAGCTGATTGCCGACGCGGGCTGTTTGCCCATTCTGTTTTGCGTTCACTTTAGCCTCCCCTGACATAGAGGGGTTGCTATTAGAAACATAGAAACATAGAAAATAGGTACAGGAGTAGGCCATTCGGCCCTTCGAGCCTGCACCGCCATTCAATATGATCATGGCTGATCATCCAACTCAGTATCCTGTACCTGCCTTCTCTCCATACCCCCTGATCCCTTTAGCCACAAGGGCCACATCTAACTCCCTCTTAAATACAGCCAATGAACTGGCCTCAACTACCTTCTGTGGCAGAGAGTTCCAGAGATTCACCACTCTCTGTGTGAAAAATGTTTTTCTAATCTCGGTCCTAAAGGATTTCCCCTCTATCCTCAAACTGTGACCCCTTGTCCTGGACTTCCCAACATCGGGAACAATCTTCCTGCATCTAGCCTGTCCAACCCCTTAAGAATTTTGTAAGTTTCTATAAGATCCCCCCTCAATCTCCTAAATTCCAGCGAGTACAAGCCGAGTCTATCCAGTCTTTCTTCATATGAAAGTCCTGACATCCCAGGAATCAGTCTGGTGAACCTTCTCTGTACTCCCTCTATGGCAAGAATGTCTTTCCTCAGATTAGGAGACCAAAACTGTACGCAATACTCCAGGTGTGGTCTCACCAAGACCCTGTACAACTGCAGTAGAACCTCCCTGCTCCTATACTCAAATCCTTTTGCTAAGAATGCTAACATTACATTTGTTATTTTCCAATCTAATGAAACCTTGCCTCAATCTTGGGAATTTGGAAACTCAAAACGACTGCATCAACTCTCTCACTAGCTCTAGGGTGAAGCCCATCAGATCCTGGAGACAGAGCAGTCCACACTTCCATCTTTTTCTCCATACCACTGCCTGGTGATTGCAAATTCCTTCTTTCCAATTCCCATTGTTCAGCGATTCCTGGGATGTTAACTGTATCCTTTGTAGTAAAAGCATTGTCAAAATTCCTGCTTAATTCTTCTGCAAACTCCTTATTTTCCATTATTAATACACAGGATCACTTTCTATAGGAGTTTTACTCCTATAACTATGTTAACTATTCCTTTTAAAATGTCAAACTCTTAACTGTTTTTACATTAGATTTAGAAACATAGAAACATAGAAAATAGGTGCAGGAGTAGACCATTCGCCCTTCGAGCCAGCACTGCCATTCAATATGATCATGGATGATCATCCTAAATCAGTACCCCGTTCCTGCTTTCTCCCCATTTCTCTTGATTCCATTAGCCCGAAGAGCTATATCTAACTCTCTCTTGAAAACTCTCTAATTTACTCTCTGATTTTTCCTTTCAAATAATCTTTCAGTTGTGTGTAGGAAGGAACTGCAAATGCTGGTTTAAACCAAAGGTAGACACAAAATGCTGTAGTAACTCAGTGGGACGGACAGCATCTCTCACATTCCTTCTCTCCAGAGATGCTGCCTGTCCCGCTAGGTTACTCCAGCATTTTGTGTCCATCGTTCAGTTATGATGTGCTGCTTTTCATATTCTGTCCAGACTTCGGATGTTATCTTTAATCTGATCAGGTGGACATGAGTTACGTGGGATTGAAGACCTGGATTGTGATGGTCCTATGGAAGGACGATTACCAAATTTGTGTCTTGGGACCACTCAAGGCATTGCCACTACTGCTGCTGCATTAGTCATAGTGGCCTTCTCAAGGTGAAAGAAGACATTTGAATAGATGTTGTAAATGCTGATTTTCTTTTCAACGTTTTCAATTGTAGCTCTAAACAGTGTCCTTCAATACAGGGACATGACACATGTAATACATTGTAGAAGTGAGAAATGAATGGTAGGGCTGACACAAGCTATTCACACATAGGTCTATCATCACTGATTGATATTTTAATGGCCTAGGCACTGCAACCATTGTCATTTCCGACATTAGTACTTTTCTGCACCTGTCGAATTGTATTATCAAAACCAATTAGCAGAGATAACATCATCATCTAACCATTAATAACCAAGTAGTTTCAATAAATATTTAATTCAAGCAATGGTGGGAGGAATATTTCACTTTGATCCACTGACTGCAATATAATGCATTCAAATTCTGTCACCTTCAAAGTTGCAACTTTTCATAAATACTTCTGTGGGATCAAAGTAAACCAAAATCTAACAATGTTGATTTTTTTAAAAGCTTTTTAAAGTAATTGATGGTTGTGGTAAAGTAGTGACATTGTTGTGTTCTCTCTCTCTCTCCATTTCCCATTGCGCTTGGAGTGCTGTTGTGTAGGTTGCTCAGTAGCTAAAGTAAAGAAAACCAGGGAATGACCATGGGAACTCAATTGTATTTCTCCCTTTCTCCCTCCTTCCCCTCCCCTTTCCAGCTCTCCCACAACCTACTGTCTCCGCCTCTTCCTTTCTTCTTCCGGCCCCCCCCCCCCCCCACCGCACCCTCCCCCCCCCCCCACATCAGTCTGAAGAAAGGTCTCGACCCTGAAACGTCACCTATTCCTTCGCTCCATAGATGCTGCCTCACCCGCTGAGTTTCTCCAGCAATTTTGTCTACCTTCGAATTTTCCAGCATCTGCAGTTCTTTCTTAAACAAATAATCAATTGTATTGTAGTCATTTGCGTGGTTTTGGCAGCGTAATGCCTGCCACTATTTAATACCTTGTTACTGTAACGATATAAAAATATTTGCTGGTCCAACTAGCTCTGGTGCCTTTCACTCCAGTTGCCTTCCTCTTGCCCTAAAGACTATTCTTGCCCGATGGACCACCTCCCGAGCCTGTGAGTTGTCTGCATGGAGAATTCATCTATATCAGTGAGACAATAGACAATAGACAATAGGTGTAGGAGTAGACCATTCGGCCCTTCATTCCAGCACCACCATTCACTGTGATCATGGCTGATCATCTACAATCATTCCTGCCTTCTCCCCATATCCTTTGACTCCACTATCTTTAAGAGCTCTATCTATCTTTCTCTTGAAAGCATCCGGAGGATTGGCCTCCACTGCCTTCTGAGGCAGAGAATTCCACAGATTCAGAACTCTCTGTGTGAAAAGGTTTTTCCTCATCTCCGGTCTAAATGGCTTACCCCTTATACTTAAACTGTGGCCCCTGGTTCTGGACTCCCCCAAAATCGAGAACATGTTTCCTGCTTCTAGCGTGTCCAAACCCTTAATAATCTGATATGTTTCAATAAGATCCCCTCTCCTCCTTCTAAACTCCAGAGTATACAAGCCCAGCCACTCCATTCTGTCAGCATACGACAGTCCCGCCATCCAGGGAATTAACCTCGTGAACCTACGCTGTACTCCCTCAATAGCAAGAATATCCTTCCTCAAATTTGGAGACCAAAACTGAACACAATAGTCCAGGTGTGGTCTCACTGGGGCCCTGTACAACTGCAGAAGGATCTCTTTGCTCCGATACTCAACTCCTCTTGTTATGAATGCCAACATCCCATTAGCTTTCTTCACTGCCTGCTGTACCTGCATGCTTACTTTCAGTGAGTGATGAACAAGGACCCCCACATCTCGTTGTATTTCCCCTTTTCCTAACTTGACACCATTCAGATAATAATCTGCCTTCCTGTTCTTGCCACCAAAGTGGATAACCTCACATTTATCCACATTAAACTGCATCTGTCCACTCACCCAACCTGTCCAAGTCACTCTGCATCCTCATAGCATCGTCCTCACAGTTCACACTGCCACCCAGCTCTGAGTCATCTGCAAATTTACTAATGTTACTTTTAATCCCTTCATCTAAATCATTAATGTATATTGTTAATAGCTGTGGTCCCAGCACTGAGCGTTGCGGTACCCCACTAGTCACTGCCTGACATTCTGAAAGGGACCTGTTAATCCCTACTCTTTGTTTCCTGTCAGCCAACCAATTTTCTATCCGTCAGTCCCTTCCTCCAATACCATGTGCACTCGTTTTGCCCACTAATCTCCTATGTAGGACCTTATCAAAGGCATTGATAAGGCAGACTGACTTATCAAAGACTGTTCTACAGATTCAAAGCATGCTGTCTTTCTATGTTGTATTTGACGGGACGTTTGTGGCGCGGGTCACGTACATTTGATCACATGGTTGGGTATTGTGATCCAGTGTTCTGCCCTTTTGCCCAACAACACAGCCTTATCACTAAAACAACCAAGACATGCAGGTGTTCAAGTTGTTGACTTTGTGGGTTGGTGTAACCAGACGTTCATCTTAAAACAGAGGGAATAATTACGGGATTAAATTTCAATTTCCACAGTACAAAGTGGTGCCCATGATCATGACAAGATGGAAGAAGCGTTCAGTTCCCACTATTCATACAATCCCCCCTTTTGTCTGAACAGGTCAACACAAAGACTTTAGTCAGTGTCATCGTTCAAGGTGATGTTCATGAATTGCAGAAGGACGTGATCAGTGTTATGTTTAGTTTAGTTTAGTTTAGAGATACAGCGCAGAAACTGGCACCGACCAGCGAACCCCACACTTTAACACTATCCTACACATATTAAGGACAATGTTTACATTTACCAAACAAATTAACCTACAAACCTGTACGTCTTTGTACCCATACCTGTACGTACATGTTGAAGCATGATAGGCTGGGGATCGGCAGTGGTTCCATGCTTCATGGTTCAGTGCTCACATGTACAAAGTGCAATCGCACAGTGAAACTATTTTCTATCAAACAGTCCAGTTGCCATACCGATGCACATTCCTCCTCTCCAGAGATGCTGCCTGTCCCGCTGAGTTACTCCAGACATTTGTGGCAAAACTCGGTATGAACCAGCATCTGCAGTTCCTTTCTACACATCATAAAGACTTGTGCTCGGTTTGATGGTTATAATCACGTTGGGAGCATTTTTAGGCTCTTCTCCATTGAAAGGAAAGCCAGGTGGAACACAGAAAAACACTTTGCGAATCAAATGAATCCCAAGGGTCTGTAATCATGCAAAAGAGGCACTTACACTTCCCGAGCATCGCTCACACCCTTGAGACATCCTAAAGCAGTTGACAGTCCATGAAAGACTTCTGCAGTGCAGCCACTGCTGAAAAGCAAGGAACGCCGCATGGATCGGGGATAACAAGATGCCTGAGCTGCAAATTAATAATAACATAAGATAGGCACAAAAAGCCTGAGTAACTCAGCGAGGCAGGCCGCATCTCTCAAGAAAAGGAATCGGTTACGTTTCGGGTCACCTATTATATCAATAATCGGCCAATAATAACATAATCTGTTTTCAGAGATCTTGACTGAAAGACAAACATCAGTCAGAATAGTTGGGATCGTTCACAGGTTCCTCTTTACAAAGGGGACATTTACATCTGTTCAGGGCCTCAGTTTAGGGAGACGTTTTGCCAAGGGGCAGGAGTCGAGTAGTGCTTTGTATTCATCCCACCTGCCCAGGTAAAGCTGGTGAACACCTGGAATTCCAGGCTCCTGTACACACATTACATCATGTTCCTGTTGGGCCTAGCCTTGCCTGCAACTTCCCAACGCTCTCCTAACATCACACGTGTCATTGTCTGCAAAGAATTTAAATTGATTGATTTCTTTATTACGCTATAAGTACAATGAAGAAATGAAAATAAAATTGGTGCGGCACGGTGGCGCAGCCGTTGAGTTGCTACCATACAGCGCTAGACACCCGGGTTTGATACTGACCTCGGGTGCTGTCTGTGTGGAGTTTGTACGTTCTCCCCGTGGCTGCGTGGGTTTTCTCAGAGATTTCTGGTTTCCTCGCACGCTCCAAAGACGTTCAGGTTTGTAGGTTAATTAGCTTGGTATAAGTATAAATCGGCCCTAGTTTATGTGGGATCTTGTCAGTGTGCGGGAATCATTGGTCGGTGTAGACTCAGTGGGCCAAAGGGCCTGTTTCCATGCTGTATCTCTGAACTAAACTATACATCACATGGAGTAGCATATAATAGAGACGCATCAGCAATCAATGCCGGGGAACCTGCCGACAGAACCATCACTAAGTTACATCAATGATCAGCCCTAATATACAGTATTCTTGGAGAAGATTGCACGTGAAAGAAATGTGAAAGTCACGGTTTCCTCGGGCTTGTTCTTATGATTGTATTAATCTAAGCTAGACACAACCATCAATATTTGGTATTGTATTGGCACGATAAAGCAGAGAATCATATATTTCTACTGTACATCATTGGAGAGCACGTTCCGTCCTAATGTCTCATCTGAAAGTCAATGATGCACCATGAAAAATCCCAGATATTGTGCAAGTCTCTGAACTGTTAAACCACAAATTTGGACCGAATCAATTGTTACCCACTACACTTGACGAGCACATAGAGGCATACAGCATGGAAACAGGCCCTTCAGCCCAACTTGTCCATACTGACCAAGACATTCCATCTAAGTTAGTACCATTTTCCTGTGTTTTCCCCATATCACTCTGAACCTTTCCTATCCATGTCACTGTCCAAGTTCCTTTTAAATGTTGTTATTGTATCTGCCTCAACTACCTCCTCAGGCAGCCTAGTTCATATTCCCACCACCCTTTGAGCAAAAAAGTTGCCCATTGTATTCCTATTAAATCGTTCCCTCTCACCTTATATGAATGACTCCCATGTCTTGGGTAAAAGACTTTGCATTCACCCTATCAATCCCCCTCATAATTTTTAAGGTCACCCTTTAGCCTCCTGCACTGCAAGAAAAAAAAGTCCTAGCATGCCCAATCTCTCACTTCAGCTCAGCCCTCGAGGTCTAGCAACAACCTCAAGAGAGAGTTAGATTTAGCTCTTAGGGCTAAAGAAATCAAGGGATATGGGGAAAAAGCAGGAACTGGGTACTGATTTTGGATGATCATATTGAATAGCGGTGCTGCCTCGAAGGGCCTATTTTCTATGTTTCTATATTACATTTGCTGTCGTAACAACAGCATGTTCAGGTCTGATAGATGTGCTCCCACCAACAATATTCGGCACATGCCAAATAAATCATTTTCCCATATGGTCTACAAAACAACGGGCTTTAAAAGGATTTTGTTTTAATTTTTCATATGCCTCTATGAAATGCCTTGGGATGTGCTTCCATGTCAACGCTGCCGTATGAAGCTGTTACTGTTACATGTGACAAGCCTGCTAAATTCAAGCACAGCAGATGATCGCACTTTAGGCAATGCAATATTAATAGTCCATCAAATGGACTAATTTTCCCATCACAAAACACCTTTAATTGGTTTAAAAAGCAGCACTGACATTCGAAAGTTCTGCTACGTTATTATCATCCAGCAGGCAAATATATTCATCTTGACGTGTGCACATGATATAATGCTGAGCCAGGCAGCTCAGGATCATCCCTGATTTCTAGGTTTTTAACAACTTGGGGAAGGAGCAGTCACCATCCATTGAATAACACAGTGTAGGAAGGAACTGTTTAGCTTGACCTTAATTACTGTCACGTGTACTGAGGTATAGTGAAAAACTTTGTTTTGAATGATATCCAATAGAAATCTAAGGGTCTTGACCCAAAACATCACCCATTCCCCCTCTCCAGAGATGCCACCAATAGTTTCCACCCCATCAGCTGCTGTACAGGTCCACCATCGATTCTCCAGCACCTCCTTTAATCTAGACGATATTACGAGCCACTTGAAATCCCCCCAGAATAGCCCCTAAAAACATCACGCATAGTCGGGCTGAGACAGTCAATCCTGATCTCATCGGAACCTTACACCGATTTGCGATTCCGATTTGTCACCAGCGGGCAGGGTTCTTTACACCGAAGATAGACACAGAACGCTGGAGTAACTCAACGGAACAGGCAGCATCTCTGGATGGAAGGAATGGGTGACATTTTGGGTCGAGACCCTTCTTCAGACTACAATAGCACTTCCGAACATTTTATAGTGAACATATTGGTAATTGATGGACACGTCTGGTTCAGAGCAGAAACAGCCTTATATTTGATTCCCTGATTATGTCACCTCCTGTTACATGTAGAGTCGGGCATTTATGTATTGCCTGATAAAGTTTCTCAAAAAGGTTCATGGATAACTTGGAAATAATGTATAAAATCATGAGAGGAACAGATGGGGTAGATGCACAGAGTTTCTTGCCCAGAGTAGATGAATTGAGGACCAGAGGACATAGGTTCAAGGTGAAGGGGAAAAGATTTAACAGGAATCTGAGGGGTACATTTTGCCACGCAAAGAGTGGTGGGTGTATGAAACAAGCTTCCAGAGGAGGTATTTAAGGCAGGGACTATCCCAACATTTAAGAGACAGTTAGACAGGTATATGGATAGGACAGGTTTGGGGGGGATATAGACCAAACGTGGGCAGATAGGACTAGTGTAGTGGGACATGTTGGTCGGTGTGGGCAAGTTGGGCCGAAGGGCCTGTTTCCACTCTGTATCACTCTATGACTCAGAGTCACTGTTATTTTATTGGCTCCAAATTTCAATGCTTAAACAAATGGTTTTATAAATTGGATGGGGAATGGCACATAGAGTATTTTGCCAAAACTTAGCTGGATTATACTCTATTTGTAGTGATGGGCAATGATGGTAATTATAATGAGTCAGAGGATGAGAGATAAAGCCTCAGTCCACAATGTAATACATTATCTGAGTTCATGCCTCACTGGTGGACTGAGAAAGTATGTTGAAAGTTACCCTTTCTCAAGCGTAGATGAAAGGATGAAACCAAGACTCACTTCTCTTTTCAAGTGGACATAAAAGAGCTACATCAGAGCTAGGGCTACACAGAGGCACAGCGGTAGTGTTGCTGCCTTACAGCGCTAGAGACCCGGGTTTGATCCTGACTACGGGTGCTGTCTGCACGGAGTTTGTACGTTCTCCCTGTGACCATGTGGGCTTTCTCTGGATGCTCCGGTTTCCTCCCACACTCCAAAGACGTACAGGTTTGCAGGTTAATTGGCTTCTGTAAATTGTTCCTAGTGTGTAGGATAGTGCTAATGTATGGGGTGATCGCTAGTCGGCATGGACTGGGTGGGCCGAAGGGCCTGTTACCATGCTGTATCTCTAAAGTCTAAAGTCGAAGGAAAAGCAGAGGTTAACCATATGTTCTGGCCAACATTCATCCCTCAGCCTACACCACCATTGACAAATTAAATATTTCAGAGTTGTTGTTTGAATTATCTGCAAAATTATCCAGATTTCACGAGTGACTATAATTGATAAATCTTTTGTCAAACACTGCGGGAATCCTCTTGTCAAGCGGGTCTGTATGGCCTTCTGTTTGTGTTTCTGAAAGCAGAGAAGAAAGGGAACCTGGTTATAATATCCAATGAAACTGCAGCAGCTTAGTCAATGACTTCTGAGAGAAGTATTAAGGAAAATAGACAAATGAGTCCTTCTTGTGGAAATGTCAAGTTCAAGTTCAAGTTCACATTTATTGTCACATGCACCAATTGAGGTACAGTGATATTTGAGTTATCATACAGCCATACAAGTAAAAAGAACACAACACACAATAGAGTTTAACATAAACATCCATCACAGTGGAATCAACATTCCTCACTGTGATGGAAGGCGATATATTTCAGTCAATCTTCATCCTTCCTCATCAGATGTTACAGCTTTTACTGAGAGCAACATTGGCATCATCAGTACAAACACAACCTCCCAAAATAAAACGTGCACTGTTTAAACAACTGTTTGCACGAGCCGGGAGCAGCGTGGACAGCCATCAATAGGTCAGTCCACTATTAGTGAAATAATGTGGTGAACACTGACCGGTCCATCATGGGCTCTGACCTCCCCACCATCAAAGGGATTTACAGGAGTTGCTGCCTCAAAAAGGCAGCCAGCATCATCAGAGACCCACATCACCCTGGCCTCACATTCATTTCACCTCTGCCATCGGAAAGAAGGTACAGGAGCCTGAAAACTAACATTCAGGTTCAGGAACAGCTTCTTCCTGACATCCAACAGGCTAGTATGGACATTGTGGGCCAAATGGATTATTGGGGTGGCAGCTCAGTCACTCAAGCCTGATGTGCTAGCAGTTGACTCATGGCTATTCCTTGAAATTCCATTTCAAGCAGGGTGCAAGGTCACCAAAATCAAATGCTGTTTCCCACCATTTCACGCAGGGTGCAAGGCTACCAAATTCAAATGCAGTTTCATGCCATTTCAAGCAGGGTGCAAGGCCACCAAATTCAAGTGTAGTTTCATGCCATTTCAAACAGGGTGCAAGGCCACCAAATTGAAGTGCGGTTTCATGCCACTTCAAGCAGGGTGCAAGGCCACCAAATTGAAGTGCAGTTTCATACCATTTCAAGCAGGGTGCAAGGCCGCCAAATTGAAGTGCAGTTTCATACCATTTCAAGCAGGGTGAAACCACCATAAAACCACACAAAATAGTAAGATTAAATGAGAACTTACCAGTTTGAAGTTTGATCTTTATTTTATGAGGGGTAACATTGAGGGATTACGTGAAGACCCCGTCCAGTACGCATGCGTGTCAATCTTCAAAGCAGCGGTATGAAATGGTAAGATTAAACGAGAACTTACCAGTTTGAAGTTTGATCTTGATTTTATGAGGAGTTACAATGAGCGATTACGTGAAGAAGAGCCGTCCGTCTGCGTGCGCGTCAATCTTCAAAGCAGCGGTGTTAAATCACAGATAAAAAGAAGACCTGAGAATAGTAAGATTGAAGAAACTAGAACTTCCATGTGACCTTGATAGTATGAGGGTGGGAGCGGTGGGCACGTAATCGCTCATCGTAACTCCTCATAAAATCAAGATCAAACTTCAAACTGGTAAGTTCTCGTTTAATCTTACTATTTTACTTCGGAGTCACGTGAGTGACTACGTGAAGATTTCAAAGCTCTGTGATTTTACGCCGGTTACGAATCCAGGCGTCACACTCTGAATGGATTGACCATGGATGCGTGTAATCATTAAAGCATTCAGACATTACGTAGTTAAGTAAGGACATTGATGCTTTAAATGAAAGAAAAGTTTAAAAAAAAAACTAGTTTCCCCTCCCAACCTTGGGGGTAAACTAAGGGACAGAACTTAAAATGGTACGTGCAAACACCCCCAGTCCGTTAATAGGTTTGTTATAAAACCGGTGGACCGTTATTTCATTCGTCCATCCTGCAGCCACTAGGATGTTTGTCAAGAGGCAAATTTGCTCTTGCTGCCGACGTAGATGCAGCCCTGGTGGAGTGAGATTTAACCATATGAACGTTCACTCTGTTACCGCCATGGAGATGGTTTGTGTTGACACCTTCTGGTCTGTTCTGAGCCTCTGTGGTTCTCCGTAACTCTCAGATAGAGGTGTTAGTATGTTACCACACACACAACCGTAGGTCCACTGGATATGCCAAGAACTGGATCTCCATCCCTGGCATTCCTGGCCCGCTATGTTTATATCAGGTTCCTGATTACGAATGTTATGTTGTTCATATTGGTGGTCATGTGGTCCAACCGTAGCTTTTGCAGTGTCTGGACTCTTTATCAGCATACCACCTTCAGGGTTAGTTATAGGCGGTCCCCACTGTCAAAGTATGGTTAGTACCACGCTCACATCCCATGTGTCCATGTACCTTGGTCTTAGTGCATTAGATTGTAAATTCTCTTCATGAATTTTGTTGTAAAGGGGTGCGTTCCTATCGACCCGTGCCCTGCTTCCAGCATCAGATAGGAGGAGAGTGCGCCTCTGGCACTATAGATTGCACGATAACTTTGTTTATAGTTATAGTACAGAGTTGATAGGAACTCCAAGACATCTGTTATCCGAACTGTGTTGTATTTGTTCGGACAGTCCTATGCCTTGAAAAGGCCTCCTCAGAATCTGCAGACCAACAAGTTAATACGTTCGTGTAGTGGATGATTACTCCCTGTAACTGGGTTCACTAGGAGGTCCCTGCTCTTGGGTACAGCCATAACTGGCTGGACTATAGTTCCCAACATTTTTGGGGACCAGGCTTGAGTAGGCCAATCTGGCACTACCAATATGCCTGTGGCTTAGTCTTGCTTGATTTTGGTCAAGCATCGGTTTGTGAGACCAATTTGCGGAAAGCATGCTTAAACAATCCTCCCCAATTGAGGGAGAAAGCATCCACTGCCTTTGCTCCTGGATCCTGCTTGCAGGACACATATCTGGGTAACTGATGGTTTAGTCTAGATGCAAATAGATCAAAATCTGGTATGCCAAATCGTGTAGTTATTTCGTTAAATACTGCCTGATTCAACATCCATTCTGTGTTGTTATTAAACATTCGTGATCCAGCATCTGTCACCGTGTTATATCTACCTTGTAGTTTTCCCAAATATTCCTCTTGATACACCAGTGCCAAATGAGGTTCGACAATCTATCGTAAGATACAGATTTTACACCACCCTCGTTAATGGATATATGCCACCGCAGTGGTGTTATCAATCTGAATTTGAACAAGCACCGGTTGCATATTGCTACAGAACCTCTTGAGTCCAAATTGTGCCCCCAACAATTCTGGGTAATTGATTCCATGTGTTGGGGAATTACAGACTCCTGCTCATTCCATCTGCCACCACAGCTTTAGACTGTGTTGGTGTCTCCCCATCCTTAGCCGCTTGCATAGGTCTGAAGAACCCTCGATGGCTTTCGAGCAAAATTTCCCTGAGCTGTCTCCCATTCGTTATCCACCATAGTTATTCAACAAAGGCCTCTGCTGGCAATCCATAGTATTGCCAATTTGGCCTGCATGGAATCTGAGTGTTCGTTCCTTTGCTCGTTGTAATTCTGGTAATGCAAAGGCCCGTGACGTACTGCTGGGAATGCGGCTACTATTTGCCAATTACACTCGCTGTTTGCCTGATAGATGGCTAGTATTTGACTATCAGGTCATAGCAGGCTTGATTAATATTTACTGTTTTTGATAGTAAATTCTAGGTAATCAATTACCCTTGCAGGTGTCAATTTTGATTTAACTGGATGGATGAGGTAACCAATTCTATCAAACAGGGTTTTGGTTTGCTTTGACTGATGCTTCTGCCAATTCTTGGTGACTCCAAAATGAAATTGTCCAAATATGCCATTACAATGTGGTTCTGACACCTTTGTAGGCCCAGAATTGGTTTCCGTAGTTTAGTCAATGGTCTAGGAGCTGATGTCAACCCATTTGGCAGATCCATACCATCCAGTTAAACTTCAAATATCTCCTGTTCTTAGTGAATAGACACCGAATAGTGTGCATCTTTGAGGGCGATGCATGCCATGTGACCATTTTATAGGAAGCTCCTATAAAACAGTAGTTAAACCGTAACAAAATTACTGTTTCTAAAAGTCTATACTGCACAAATGAGTTACACCTGGATGAAGTGACATCCCCCATCTGTCACATGTCCTGAATGGCAATCCGGCCCAAAAATACTGGGCCTGCCTCGAAGACAATTCCAGTCCGAGTTCCAAGTCTGCTTGGAACCTGTGTATGTTGTGCAGTAAAATTATCACGTTATTATCTGTTTTTCAAAACCCAGTTCTGAAATTTCTTGTTATTGTCATTTTGAACAAGAACACAAGAGTAAATTACCAACATGTAACTGGTCCACAATCCCTTGTTTCAGTAAACCCAGACCCACCTACCTCCATGGCTACCGGTGGTCTTGTGGTAAGCCCAAAGGCCCCTGATGCGGATTCCTTTTCTCTCCTTGATTGGGAGTAGGACTGGTAAGGAGTGTGGATTCTATGTTTCTCCCGACCTCTGCTTGGGTCTGGTCTGAAACCTCATCATACTGAGCCTGCCTTGTAGGACAATTCTGGCCATTATTTTGAGTCTGCCTTGAAAGACGACTCTGATCATATTTCTGTGCCCAGCTTTCAAGCTACTACCGGATTCAGTGAACCGCTTACCCCCTATGGAGGTGTGGGGTGTGTTGTCGCCTACTGATGATTTGATTATCGTTGTGCAGATATTCTGCCAACTGCTGGCTCTTGAGGCCATATGCATGCGCTTCAGTATGTTCATACTTTAAATTAGAGATCAGTTACCTACTGATCATTCACACTCCCCTCCACTGAGAGTGAGGTTCGTAGGCAGCCCTGAAAACAGGTGCTGCCGCAGGCCCCTGAGGATACCTGTGCTGACATGGCCCTTCCAGTGGACCTAAGTGAGATTCTAGCTTTGGTCAGACTGAAAAGGACCATGAATGCTCCTCTCCTTAGAGCAGGAGACATTTGTGCAGCCCTGAAAACAGGTGCTGCTGCCTGCGGGTTCTCCATAATACCCGGGCTGTTAAGAGCTAGATTCCATCCAGGGAAGCACCCAGTGGAACCTGGATGATTGCAGAAGTACTTTTTTCTGTTTGTTTGTATGGAAGCTTATTATTCCTTTTATGTAAAGCACTTTGGTGTTGACTTAAACAGTACAATATAAGTAAAACTTACTTACTTACTTCCTTTCTTCCACATGTAGTTCCCCCTCCAATGGGGAAGACATTGGGCTGCCCCATGTGCGAGGCTCCCGGCACCGGCACTGCTGTAGGCCGTGCTGATACTGCTCCCTCCCTTGGAGCAGATTATTGTTGGAGCAACTTCTCCATAAGTTGCTCCATGTGGGAGAAGTCATCCTCAGACGCTCTCCGTTGAGGGAGAGTATCCCTCTTCCCCGGACTCATCTGAGTCAACGGGTTTGTTTAGACTTGCGGGTGGTATTACGTCCCGCAGGACAACCATGGAGCTCCTGCTCCCGCGCAAAGTCTCCTGCCGATTCTGCTGTCGGCGCTAATGTCGGGAACAAGACCGTCGCCCGCTATTTGGAATGCTGCGGTCTTCGGCAGCCGACATCTCCGCGGGCCGTCTCCTCGACATCTGGGCTCTGAAAAAAACTTCAAGCCTGAAAGAACGCAGGTAAGTGATTTCAACTTTCCTTACCTGCTCATCCCGACGGCCTGGGAGGCTCAATGCCTGCCAGTCCGCCGTGCGTGTTGCGTTCAGACGTAATGACGCGCACGCAGACGGACGGCCCTTCTTCAGGTAGTCACTCAGGTGACTCCGAAGTAAAATCCCAGATAACAGTTATTGAACTGAACATAGTAAGATAAGAGAACCATAATACCAGTTGAACTTTATGATAGAGGGATGGGAGTGGAGGGCACGTAATCCCTCAACGTTACTCCTCATAAAATAAAGACCAAACTTCAAATTGGTAAGTTCTCGTTTAATCTTACTATTTTACTTCGGAGTCACGTGAGTGACTACGTGAAGATTTTAAAGCTCTGTGATTTTATGCCGTGGAACCGAGTCCAGGCATCAGTAGGCCAATGATGAGTGAACATTAAGAATGCATTCAGACATGACATAGCTGCAATAGTAACCTCCCTCAACCTGGAGGAAGTATGAACCATACCTAACATAGAGTTGGCAAATACCCCTGATCTGGCAATAGGTTTATTCTGAATATTTGGACAGATCAATAGTTTGACCATCCTGCAACCGCTAGGATGTGGTCCATCCCTGCTGCTGAGGTATAGCGGTCCTGGTGGAGTGAGACTCAATGTCAATGTACACTCCTGTATATGCCAGACCCATATAACCATCTGGAGAAGGTTCGTAGTGATTCCTTCTAACAAGATTTTATGTAACTAATAATATTGCTGTCAGTCTATAAGGCTCTTGGGAACCTTGACATACTGGTGTAGATGCGTGATCACATGCAACCCAAGTCCCATGGGATATGCAACATCTAGTTTGGTCTGTGTCCCTGTCTAATCTGCTTGATTAATCATAAACAAAACATGTTATTATAGCCCGCAGATATGATCATCCTATCCAGTGTTGCAATGATTGGACTCATAGCGCTGGACTCAGTGCCATGGCATAATCACTGGTACGTGAGTATGACCATGGACAGGGATGTTGCTGGTGCCCATCGGTGAAGTGACGTAGTACAATGTTAACAACCCATATCTCTGCGTCCCTAGGCCTGGGAGGTTTTAAGCTGACGATACCTTCATATTCTAGATGTCAGAGGGTGAGACCGGACAGAGTGGTTTATGTACTCCTTAGTCAAATGATGAGGAGGTGCTTAAGGCACAGTAATGGAATAGTAACTTAATGTTATAAACCCATAAAACTGAATTTTAATGTGTCAGTCATCCGTGCCGAGCATGGGGAGGGGGCATGGGGAGGGCGGCGTGGGGGAGGGGGTGTGGGAGGGTGGGGCAGGTGGTGGTGGGGTGGGGTGGGGTGGTGGTGGTGTGGCGACGGGGGTGGTATGGGGGGTGGGTGGTATGAGGGGGTGGGGGGGAGGGAATAGGAATGGGGAGGGGTAAAGGGGGGGTGTGGGTGGTTGGGGAGAGAGGGTGTGTGTGGGGAGGAGAGCAAGGGGTGAGAGGGTGTGTGGGGAGGAGGGAGAGGGGGAGGGTGGAAGGGGGTGTGAGTGGTTGGGGGGAGGTGTGTGTGTGTGGGGAGGAGGGGAGGGTGGGAAGGGGATGTGTGTAGGGGGGAGGGGGAAAGGGGGGAAGGGGGGTGTGTGGAACTCCACTCAGCGACCACCAGCCGTGGCACCACACAGCATCTCCCGACTCCAAACAACGACTTTCCCGACTCCACTCTTGCGGACTCAATCAGCACATATGTATATGTATATGTACATGTACTTATGTATAAGTGAGAATGTGTATTTTTACACACACTGAACTATTTTTCTCATGTATAATATTGTTTACAGCGTACTATGTTTATATATTCTGTTGTGCTGTAGCAAGATAGAATTTCATTGTTCCATCTGGGACATATGACAATAAAACACTCTTGACTCTTGACTAAAGACATTGGTTAGAACAAGAGTTTACTGAAATGTATGCTTGACTCCAAGTTCAGATGACAGATACAAACTATGTTTGCTGTAATGTTGGAGTCTATGCCATAATTTAAAAAACGCTGTGAACAAATATTCTTCTAAAACCGTGCCACCGTGCTGCACAACCATTGATAGATGATATTCTCTGATCAATGTATGAGCAGAATCGATTACCCGTTGCTAGTGGATTACTTGACAGTTACTGTAACGCCTTCAAAACAAAACTACATTTACCAAGGAAGTAAAACTACTTCCAATGCTCACATCATTATTTTTGTTTGTCTCAAGAGAGTGCATTAGTGAAATTCATCCTTGCTGAACGACCTGATGTTATAGTAAATCTTGTTTCATACTACTGGAACCTTTGACATGTATTTGGCTATTTTCAATGAATAAGTTGTCTCATTTGACATTGACTGTGCACTCTGACGTTTTTCTTTCCCCATGCTTTGATATTGTAATGTTTAATATGTCCTTTTGCTGATCACCAAGGGGAATTCCATGTTAGAAAGAAGTATTTTTGAGTTGAATTAATGAATAAGTTTATTGGCCAAGTATATTCACATACAAGGAATTTGCCTTGGTGCTCCGCCCGCAAGTGACAACATGACATACAGTGACAATTTGGAATGACACATAAAACATTAAACATTAATAATAACATTTTATTGTTTAAACATGTGAATTAAATAAAATACCAGAGCAAAAGAAGGCTACAGATTTTTGGTTATTGAGTAGAGCTACGACTCATGGGAAAATGTCTGGCTGTGGCAGCTTTGACAGTCCGGAGTCGCCTTCCAGAGGAAAGTGATTCAAGGGTTTGTAACCAGGGTAAGAGGGGTCAGAGATGATCTTACCTGCTCGCTTCCTGGCCCTTGTAGTGTACAGTTCATCAATGGAGGGAAGGTTGTAGCCAATAACACTTCTCTGCTGATCGGACGATTCTCTGCAGCCTCCAGATGTCGTGCTTAGTGGCTGAGCCAAACTAGACCATGATGGAGAATGTGAGGACAGACTCTACGATGGCCGTATAGAATTGGACCATCATTGCCTGTGACAGATTGTGCTTCCTCAGCTGCCGCAGGAAGTACATCCTCTGTTGTGCCTTTTTGACTGTGAAGTCGATGGTAGTCTTGGTAGTTCCTTGGAGATGATGGTTCCCAGGAACTTAAAAGACTCCAACGATGTGACTGTGGTGTTGTTGATGGTGAGTGGGGTGAGGGGAGGGGGACCTCTCCTAAAGTCTACAATCAATTCCTCTGTCTTAAGAGCATTGAGCTCCAGGTTGTTGCGATAGCACCAGGACGCCAGCTGTGTCCTTCCCTGTCTGTCCCATCTGCCTGTGTTTGGTTCATATCCTTCCAAAGCAGAACAGCAAAAGAACCAGCAAAAGCAGGACAGTGAGAGAATGTTGAATTACATTGTATTTGACACTATCTGAGTGGATATATGAGTTATTGCTTTTCATTGCCTGTTTATGACATTGTAAAAGACACATCCAACCCCTTGAAAAGGAAGTCCTAGCAGATTTTATGCTGCACTATATGAACTGTTTAAAATGTGCTTCTGGGATCAGCAACTGGTTTCAAATCAGAATGAAGGAGTGGTTTATTGTTAACAAGGAAATCTAACATCTAAGTAGCTGGTTTCACACACCAGGAGGTTCAAAACCACTTGTCAGTCAATGACATACTCTAGAAAGTGGTCACAGTTGTATCCAAAGTTTTTTAATTCAGCTGAAGATCCAATGTTCGACCTGATCTTGGAACAATAGACAGGCAACATTAATATTATAATACTCTGACCTTCTTTCCTGTAGCCTTAGCCCCAGCTGGTACTTATTATCCAGTGTTTTCCTCCAGTTCCCAATCTACAGAGAAAGGCAAGGTTGTGATGATCAGCTCCATATTTGACTGCAAAGAATGCATCTTCAATCTTGTCCTATTTACTTTGTGGTTGCAGTTTCCAGCAGAGGTCACTGGTTACCAGTACTATGCTCATTGTTGTGCTCCGTTCCCAAGCTGCATGGTGGTCAGTGGTGGCACTCCATCCCCAATAGCTCTCTTAGCTCTTAGGGCCAACAGAATCAAGGGATATGGGGAGAAAGCAGGAATGGGGTCCTGATTTTGGATGATCAGCCATGATCATATTGAATGATGGTGCTGGCTCGAAGGGCCAAATGGCTTACTCCTGCACCTATTTACTATGTTTCTATGTTGAGCTGAGATCAGTCATCTGGCCATAGTCAAGGGTTGGAAGATGAATGTGATCTGCATGCCTCAAAGTCGCACCAGGAGACAAGTAAGTAACAGCATGTCTTATTCTGCATCTAGTAAATAACAAAACCATCATCTTAAACTGATAACCGAAGTATGAACGTCATAATTAGTGAACTATTGATATCAATTCTTGAGGATTATTAGATGTCAGACACAAATGTACTTGAAGAACCAGTTGGCATCACTCCAGAGAGCTAAATGGAGTTGGCTACACTGCAGTCGATCACATCACAACCAGGGTATTCTCATCTCTGGACATGCACCAAACATGATTAACCATGGTACATTATGCTCCAACAGCTCCATAGATGCTGCTCCATAGATGCTGCTGCACCCGCTGAGTTTCCCCAGCAATTTTGTGTACCTATGATTAACCATGGGGTGAGTTTAACACTTAATTACACCAGGGATAAATTATGGGCACAGTTTGGATAATGTTCAACTGGAGGGGCAATGTAAACCAGGTAATTAAGATAATAAATAGTTCAACCAAAGAGATACAGGGTAATTACCTTAAAACTGGTGAAGTAATCTGGTATAACTTGGGCATAACTTGAAAGTAATTGATTCCAGAGCGGAAGATAAGGTATCTTTATGATGGTAAAGTTAAGGACGGCCACGGTGGCGCAGCGGTAGTGTTGCTGCCTTATTGCCGGAGACCTAGATTTGATCTCCACTATAGGTGCTGTCTGTACGGAGTTTGTACGTTCTCCCCGTGACCGCGTGGATTTACTCCGAGATCTTTGGTTTCCTCCCACACTACAAAGACGTACAGGTTTGTAGGTTGTATGGTCCCTAAGTGTATGTAGGATAGACTTAATGTGCGAGGATCGCTGGTCAGCACGGACTCGGTGGGCCGAAGAGCCTGTTTCCGCGCTGTATCTCTAAACTAAACTAAAAACTAAACTATCAAGCAATCAGATAATTCATTGGCAACTATTAATCGATTCTGCACATGCATTGATCAGAGAAAACCATATATCAGGAAATTATTCTTTGTTCGCTTCTTCCCATCTTTGATATGTACACCATTATTTCACCATATTTCAGTAAAGCACTTTGGTATGTTCATCTCCTTAAATGATTAGAAACATAGAAACATAGAAAATAGGTGCAGGAGGAGGCCATTCGGCCCTTTGAGCCAGCACCGCCATTCATTGTGATCATGGCTGATTGTCCCCAATCAATAACCCGTGCCTGCCTTCTCCCCATACCCCTTGATTCCACTAGCCCCTAGAGCTCTATCTAACTCTCTCTTAAATCCATCCAGTGATTTGGCCTCCACTGCCCGCTGTAGCAGGGAATTCCACAAATTCACAACTCTCTGGGTGAAAAAGTTTTTTCTCACCTCAGTCATAAATGGCCTCCCCTTTATTCTAAGACTGTAACAGAAGTCCAATTCGCATTCCATGAATTGTATTGCCTCTTCCTTTAACATCTTTTCCCTTACAGTTTGGTAAAGGACCCAAAGATCCATTCAATCTAATCTAGTCTAATTCAATATTTTGTTAAAAATTGGTGAAATTATATTATCATACTTCATGAAGAAAAGAGTGGCATTACCTTGCCAAGGGGAATCTATCCAGGAGAATTTGAAGTCTGTTATTATCTCAGTTTTCATGTGTCTATGATTGTTAAAACTCTGTAATCTATGCCTGTCACACTGTAATATCTAATAATAATTTAGTTTTATGACTATATTTAGCGTTAAAGTACTGTAAAAAAAATCCTTCCCAAACTCGCCGCAGTCTTTTCTTATATTTCTTCAAAATCAAGTTTTTACAAAACTTCATTATAAATGATGGGATAATAATAAAAACCTTCATCCAATTTATAATCAAAATGGAAAATTGAAATATTCGATCCAAGTTGGGGAGGGAACACGTCTTGGTTAAAATACAAAACTAATCTGTGTTCTTCCTGCAAGAAAAAAAACATCAAACTCCATTCCTCACAGATGACAACAAAATGTCAGGCATTCGCATGCTCTGCAACTGAACTTGATGCAGCAGTCCAGCCACTGTCTATGCAGACTGGGGATTCAAATTCTACTCCAGATACTTGAATGTAAAGCCTGGGCTCCACTGACCTAGGTAAACACAAAGGAAAACAGCAAATTTGTAGGAAAGAACTGCAGATGCTGGTTTAAACCAAAGATTGGACACAAAAAGCTGGAGTAACTCACCGGGACAGGCAGTATCTCTGGAGAGAAGGGATGGGTGATGTTTCGGGCCGAGACCCTTCTTCAGACTACAGATGCTAGTTTACAAAAAAAAGACACAAAGTGCTGGCGGAATTCAGCAGGTCAGCCAGCATCTCACTCAAATAAGTGATATTTTGGGCCAGGAAACTTCTTCAGACTTAATTATGCCCCTGTCCCACTTAGGAAACCTGAGCGGAAACCTCTGGAGACTTTGCGCCCCACCCAAGGCTTCCATGCAGTTCCCGGAGGTTGCAGGTGGTCGCCGGAGGTTGCAGGTAGTGGAAGCATGAAGGGAGACTGACAAAAACCTCCGGGAACCGTACGGAAACCTTGGGTGGGGCGCAAAGTCTCCAGAGGTTTCCGTTCAGGTTTCCTAAGCGGGACAGGGGCCGTTTTCAAGATGACAATTGAGGAGATGCGCTTTCAGACATGTCCACAGATGTTAGTTGCAGGATATTGAATAAAAGCAGTGTTTCTTGCTGTATTTCTAGCAATATTAATACCTGTACCATCAACAACAAAATGAATCTAGTCAATTTCCCAATGTTGTTTATGACAATGTGTAATGCCCAAGTTGATCATTGTATTTCTTGCTTGCCAACATTAGTGACACTTCAAACATTATGTCATTGAGTCTAAACCGCTTGGCTGGATTATTTTCCTTTCTTGACTGTGAGGTGGGTGAGGTGGATAATAAATAGCTGGATGACATCATCAGGGGCACCCCGGTGGCGCAGCGGTAGACCCGGGTTCGATCCCGACCAGCGGTGGCTTGCAGCGCCGGAAACCCGGGTTCGATCCCGACCACAGGTGCTGTCTGTACGGAGTTTGTAGGTTCTCACCGTGACCGCGTGGGTTTTCTCCGAGATCTTCGATTTCCTCCCACACTCCAAAGACTTACAGGTTTGAAGGTTAATTGGCTTGATATAAGTGTACATTGTCCCTAGTGTGTGTAGGGTAGTATTAGTGTGCAGGGATCGCTGGTCGGTGTAGGCTCATACAGTAACAGGTGAGCAGTAATGGGAACAGCGGGAGATTCCACTTCTGCACTTACTGGGTGATCCGTAAAATGCTGAACTGGGAGAGGGGACATTGATAGAGAACATTGTGGCACAGTCCCTCACAAGCCCATTCACTTTGTTCCATATTCCACGTACAAGGGGCCTCAGCTGCTGATATTTTGTCTCAAATGTCATCAGATAATTAAAAAAACATTGAAGTATCCAGTGAAAAGGAACTTATCAGATATCCTGAAGTTAAATTCATCTCAGAGCTAGAAGACAAAGCATTGACCAAATATAAACATGATAATAGGGCATAGATGGTACAGCGTAGAATTGCTGCCTTACAGCGCCAGAGGCCCGAGTTCGATCCTGACCACGGGTGCTGTCTGTACGGAGTTCGTAGGTTCTCCCATGACCTACGTGGGTTTCCTCCGAGATCTTCGGTTTCCTCCCACACTCCAAAGACGTACAGGGTTGTAGGTTAATTGGTGTAAATAGGAAAAATATCCCTAGTGTGTGTAGGAGAGTATTAATGTGCGGGGATCACTGGTCGGTGCAGACTAGGTCAGCCGAAGGCCCTGTTTCCACTCTGTATCTCTGAATAAATCTAAACTAAATAATCACAGATAAATAAGGTAAAACCCAGAGGAAAAAATGTAAATTGATGTGCTGAAAATAAAAATAAAACAAGAAATGGTAGAAAAGTATTCATTTATCACCTGTAAAAAGAAATGACGAATTAAAATAATGAGTGTTTCAGTGGCACAATTAGTGAATTAATATAAATAAATGGTTAATGTTCGGTGTGGACTATGGGCCAGAGTATTTGTTTCTATACTAGAGTCATAGAGTCATAGAGTGATACAGTGTGGAAACAGGCCCTTCAGCCCAACTCGCCCACACCGGCCAACATGTCCAAGCCGCACTAGTCCCACTTGCCAGCGCCTGGTCCATACCCCTCCAAACCTGTCCTATCCATGTACTTGTCCAACTGTCTCTTAATAGTCCCAGCCTCAATTACCTCCTCTGGCAGCTTGTTCCATACACCCACCATCCTTTGTGTGATAAAGTTACCCCTCAGATTCCTATAAAATCTTTTCCCCTTCACCTAGAACCTATGTCCTCTGGTCCTCGATTCCCTTTCTCTGGGCAAAAGATTGTGCATCTACCCGATCTATTCCTCTCATGATTTTTACACCTCTGTAAGATCTCCCCTCATCCTCCAGCGCTCCATGGAATAGAGACCCAGCCTACTCAACCTCTCCCTATAGCTCACACCCTTTACTCCTGGCAACATCCTCGTAAATCATTTCTGAACCCTTTCAAGCTAGACAATATATTTCCGATAACACGGTGCCCAGAACTGAACACAATATTCTAAATGCGCTCATCAATGTCTTACACAACTGCAACATGACCTCCTAACTTCTATACTCAATGATTGATGAAGGCCAAAGTGCCAAAAGCCTTTTTGACCACCTTGTCTACCTGCAACTCGACCTTCAAGGAACCATGCACCTGTACTCCTAGATCCCTCTGCTCTACAACACTACCCAGAGGCCTTCCATTTACTGTGTAGGTCCTGCCCTTGTTCGACGTCCCAAAATGCAACACCTCACGAGGACAGACCTTACTGTGTAACTCTCCAATAATGCTAGGAAAATCTAAAACTGCAAACGGTGGGAATCTGCCCATTTCCTCCCTCATGATGCATCTCTGTCACTTCCCTTCTTCAACTTCAATGAAGACAGGTTTGTGACCAGGGTTCATCTCACTGGATCAAACAAATTTAACATGGGGATGGTGTTCGCAGTGGCTGAGGAGTCCAGGACCAGAGGTCACAGTCGAAGTATAAAGAGTAAGTGATTGAACACTGAGATAGGGGGACATCTCTTCTCCCAGTGGTGAAGGTGTGCAATTTGCCATGAAAAATTGTTGAAGCCAAATCTTTAAATATATTCAAAAATGTATTAGATATTGTATATGGACACACTGATCTGTTCTGTAGTCATGCCTACTATGTTCTGTTGTGCTGAAGCAAAGCAAGAATTTCATTGTCCTATCAGGGACACATGGCAATAAACTCTCTTGAATCTTGAATCTTGAATATAATTCTTCTGGGATAAAGAGATATGGGGGGGATGCCTTCCGGAGAGGCCGCTGCGGCAGATGCTTTCTGAGGTGCCTCTGAGAAGCAGAGGACAGTGCCTCGGGGCTCGTGCCGGTGGTGTAGCATCTCGGATCGCCGGAGCCCGCAGCTGGCCCCTGCGTTGACGGAGCCAGCGGCTGGGGCCTGGGTCAGCGGAGCCCTCGCGCAGACAGCTGGGGCCTGGGTCAGCGCCACAGTGGCGTCTGGAGAGGACCCGGCAGCGTTAGTGAAGAGATCAGTGCGGCGGTCGATGATAGCGCCGACCGACGGGCAAGAACAGACCATGTGGAGTGTGGACGCCGCTGCCAAGGGAAGGAACAAAGGAGGACCTGGCGTGGGAGGGGGGGGGGGGGCGGTGTGAGGGAGGGGGGAGGGGATTTGTAACTTTGAAAGGGCCCTTTATGGCAAAGAATTTCATGTGACAATTCAAAGCATTTGAGTGATCAGTTTGTGAGCCAACAGCCTGATCCAGTTATCTTCCTAATTTCTCCTCTTAACCACTCCTCAGGCCACAAGTGGGAACAATCTCTGGTTGGAAACGGTCAAAGTTCCACTCACTCTTATCTGACATACACACGTGCATACACAAATGCTTGCACACATACACATAGGCACATGCATATGGATACTTAGAAACAAAATATATCTAAACCAACATGTAGAGGAACCAACGAGAGAGCAGGCTATTCTAGACTGGGTATTGAGTAATAAGGAAGGGTTAGTTAGCGGTCTTGTTGTGCGTAATATGGTTGAGTTCTTCATTAGGATGGTGAGTGACATTGTTAATTCAGAAACAAGGGTTCTGAAGTTAAAGAAAGGTAACTTTGAGGGTATGAGACGTGAATTGGCCAAGATAGACTGGCGATTGATTCTTAAAGGGTTGATGGTGGATATGCAATGGAAGGCATTTAAAGACCACATGGATGAACTACAACAAGTGTTCATCCCAGTTTGGCAAAATAATAAATCAGGGAAGGTAGTGCATCCGTGGATAACAAGGGAAACCAGGGATAGTATCAAAACAAAAGACGAAGCATACAAATTAGCCAGGAAAAGCAGCCTACCAGAGGACTGGGAGAAATTCAGAGTCCAGCAGAGGAGGACAAAGGGCTTAATTAGGAAAGGGAAAATAGATTACGAAAGAAAACTGGCAGAAACACATAAAAACTGACTGCAAAAGCTCTTATAGATATGTGAAGAGAAAAAGATTAGTTAAAACAAATGTAGGTCCCTTGCAGTCAGAAACAGGTTAATTGATAATAGGGACAAGGACATGGCAGACCAATTGAATAACTACTTTGGTTCTGTCTTCACTAAGGAAGACATAAATAATTTGCCGGAAATAGCAGGGGACCGGTGGTCAAATGAGATGGAGGAACTGAGTGAAATCCAGGTTAGTCGGGAAGTGGTGTTAGGTAAATTGAATGGATTAAAGGCCGATAAATCCCCAGGGCCAGATAGGCTGCACCCTAGAGTGCTTAAGGAAGTAGCCCCAGAAATAGGGGATGCATTAGTGATAATTTTTCAAAACTCTTTAGATTCTGGAGTAGTTACTGAGGATTGGAGGGTAGCTAATGTAATCCCGCTTTTTAAAAAGGGAGGGAGAGAGAAAACGGGGAATTACAGACCAGTTAGTCTAACATCGGTAGTGGGGAAAATGCTAGAGTCAGTTATTAAAGATTGGATAGCTGCACATTTGGAAAGTGGTGAAATCATTGGACAAAGTCAGCATGGATTTATGAAAGGTAAATCATGTCTGACGAATCTTATAGAATTTTTCGAGGATGTAACTAGTAGAGTGGTTAAGGGAGAACCAGTGGATGTGTTATATCTGGACTTTCAGAAGGCTTTCGACAAGGTCCCACATAAGAGATTAGTATGCAAACAAAGCACACGGTATTGGAGGTTCAGTAGTGATGTGGATAGAGAACTGGCTGGCAGACAGGAATCAAAGAGTAGGAGTAAACGGGTCTTTTTCAGAATGGCAGGCAGTGACTAGTGGGGTACCGCAAGGCTCAGTGCTGGGACCCCAGCTATTTACAATATATATTAATGATTTGGACGAGGGAATTGAATGCAACATCTCCTGATCACACGAAGCTGGGGGGCAGTGTTAGCTGTGAGGAGGATGCTAGGAGGCTGCAAGGTGACTTGGATAGGTTGGGTGAGTGGACAAATGCATGGCAGATGCAGTATAATGTGGATACATTTTAGGTAATCCACTTTGGTGGCAAGAACAGGAAAGTTGACTATTATCTGAATGGTGGCCGATTAGGAAAAGGGGAGATGCAACGAGACCTGGGTGTCATGGTACACCAGTCATTGAAAGTAGGCATGTAGGTGCAGCAGGCTGTGAAGAAAGCGAATGGTATGTTAGCATTCATAGCAGAAGGATTTGAGGATAGGAGCAGGGAGGTTCTACTGCAGTTGTACCTGCGGTTTTGGTCTCCTAATCTGAGGAAAGACATTCTTGCCAGAGAGAGAGTACAGAGAAGGTTCACCAGACTGATTCCTGGGATGGCAGGACTTTCATATGAAGAAAGACTGGATAGACTCGGCTTGTACTCGCTAGAATTTAGAAGATTGAGGGGGGATCATATAGAAACGTACAAAATTCTTAAGGGGTTGGACAGGTTAGATGCAGGAAGATTGTTCTCGATGTTGGGGAAGTCCAGAACAAGGGGTCACAGTTTAAGGATAAGGGGGAAATTTTTTAGGACCGAGATGAGGAAAACATTTTTCACACAGAGAGTGGTGAATCTCTGGAATTCTCTCCCGCAGAAGGTAGTTGAGGCCTGTTCATTGGCTATATTTAAGAGGGAGTTAGATGTGGCCCTTGTGGCTAAAGGGACCAGGGGGTATGGAGAGAAGGGAGGTACAGGATACTGAGTTGGATGATCAGCCATGATCATATTGAATGGCGGTGCAGGCTCGAAGGGCCGAATGGACTACTCCTGCACCTATTTTCTATGTTTCTTTGTTTCTATGTCTCATCATTTTTCCATTTTAGAGATACAGATTTAATTTAGAGATACAGCGCGGAAACAGGCTATTCGGCCTACCGAGTCTGCACCGACCAGTGGCCCCTGCACGGTATCACTATCTTAGACACACATTAGGGACAATGTGTGATTTCCTTTTCTTTCCTTCTGAAGAATATCAAGGCCACTCCACCCACCAACCAACTGGGAGAGACAACCTATTACTGGTACTGGCGATATTGTTGTCGTCGTCTGAATTCTGAACTTGCCTTCTCAGAGCTTTCCTGACATTTGACCAGTTGCCATGACAACTCACCGGCAGAAGCATTGTAAGATATTGCTTCTTCTATTCCCCTTTCAAGATGTTATTAATTGTAAATTGAAGTTTAAATGGTGCAATAGAGTTTAAATAAACAAACAAATTATTTCACAGTATTCGAAAGAACTATCAAGGCCAAATTCATTGGATTGAACAGACTTCATTGCAGAGTAGGAGGTGATTGAAATTCAGGATTGTAAGTAAACTTGGAGCAGTCTGTGGATTTAACTAGTGAGTGATGTTGGATTGCAATAAAGCAAACTACTTTCACACAGCTAAATAGCCACAATAACATCCAAAGTATTGTTCAGTCATTACCTTCACACAATTATCTAAAAATGTTCATAAGGTCATAAGTGATAGGATTAGATTTAGGCCATTCGGCCCATCAAGTCTACTCCCTCATTCAATCATGGCTGATCTATCTCTCCCTCCTAACCCCATTCTCCTACCATCTCCCCATAACCTCTGACACCTGTACTAATCAAAAATCTGTTTATTTCTGCCTTAAAAATATCCCGCGATTTAGCATCTACAGCCTTCTGTGGCAAAGAATTCCACGGATTCACCTCCTTCCTAAAACAACGTCCTTTAATTCTGAGGCTATGACCCCCTAGTCCTAGACTCTCCCACTAGTGGAAACATCTTCTCCACATCCACTCTATCCAAGCCTTTCACTATTCTGTATGTTTCAATGAGGTTCCCCTTAAGTCTTCTAAATTCCAGCGAATACATGCCCCAGTGCTGACAAACGCTCATCATAGGCTAACCTACTAATTCCTGGGATCATTCTTATAAACCTCCTCTGGACCCTCTCCAGAACCAGCACATCCATCCTCATTGCTCAAAATTGCACAAAATATTCTAAATGCGGCCTTCCCAGCGCCTTATGGAGCCTCAGTATTACATCCTTGTTTTTGTATACAAGCCCTCTTGAAATAAATGATTTGGCCAATTAACCGACAGACCAGTACGTCTTTGGAGTGTGGGAGGAAACCGAAAATCTTGGAGAAAACCCATGCAGGTGACGGGGAGAACGTGCAAACTCCGTACAGGCGGCACCCATAGTCAGGAGCAAACCCCGGTCTCCAGCGCTGTAAGGCAATAACTCTACCACTGCGCCACCGTGCCATCTTGAATGAACAAACAAGGTCTATATTTAAGGCCTTCAAAAGTGCAGCATTCCTTTTATACATTGTTGGAAAGTATACTAAAAATGCAAAAATGTGCTTGTGATAACTGTTTTGTTTATGCACTCACAGAAGCAAACACTTTTTACCTCCTTTTTCCACCCCCATTAAACACTGATTCCATGCCTTCCTTCCCAACAATGAACTCTGTGCCAAAGCCACTTTATGGAGTCAAGGATTTAGCAAGGTCATCCAGCCACTCACAGCTATTTCCTCAGACAATTTTGATATCTTTAACAGGGCCTAAAATTAGCTGCAGAATGATGTTCATTAGTTATAAGAGCAGTAGTAGGTCATTCGGCTCATCAAGTCTCTCAACCCCATTCTCCTGCCTTCTCCCCATAACCCCTGACACCCTTACTAATCAAGAATCTGTCAATCTCTGCCTTAAAGATATCCATTCACATGGCATCCACAGCTTTCTGTGGCAATGAATTCCACAGATTCACCACCCTCTGACGAAAGAAATTCATCTTCATCTTTCTAAAGGTAAATCCTTTCAGTCTGATGTTATGGCCTCTGGTCCTAGACTCTCCCACTTGAAGTAACATCCTCTTCACATCCACTCTATCAAGGCCTTTCACTATTCGGTACGTTTCAATGAGGTGCCCCCTCATCCTTCCAAACTCCAGCGAGTACAGGCCCAGTGCTGTCTGATGATGTAAGAAAATGATAGAAGTAAGGAAAGTAAAGAAAGTGCGCAAGAGTCGTGAAGTGCAAGAGAGTGTTGGGAAAAGAAAGCCCCTTAGAAAAGAAGTTAGAGAAGGAAGTAAAGTAAGAAAGTAGACCCTAGAAAAGAAAGAAAAAGAAAGTAGGGACAATCGCTCTATTATAACATTAAACTCCGCAGAAAGGGGACTACCAACCAAGTCTGTTTTTGTTGTTTTACCTCCCATTGCCAGATCCTGATACCATATATTTATTTATTTATTTTTTAAATTACTATTGCACCTCATAGGCCCAGTGCTGTCAAACGCTCATCATACATTAACCCAATCATTCCTGGGATCATTCTCGTAAACCTCCTCTGGTCTCTCTCCAATGCCAGCACTTCCTTCCTCAGAGATGGGGCCCAAAACGGCTCATAATACTCCAAATGTGGTCTGACCAGTACCTCATAAAGCCTCAGCATCACATCCCTGTTTTATATCTCGAAATAAATGTTAGTATTGCATTTGCCTTCCTTAGTATTGATTCAACTTGCAAATCAACTTTTTGGGAATCCTGCACCAGCACTCCCAATTTCTTCGATTTCTGGATTCTGGCCCCATTTAGAAAATAGTTCCTACCACCAAAATGCATGAGTCCACACTTCTATGCTGTGTTCCGTCTGCCACTTCTTTGCCCACTCTCCCAACCTGTCCAAGTCCTTCTGCAGGGTCTTTGCTTTCTCTACACGACCTGCTCCTCCACCTATCTTCGAAACATCCACAAACCTGGCCATAAAGCCTTCAATCCCCTCATCCAAATCATTGATATGCAATGATCATTGATATACAACGTGCAGAGTAGCGGCCCCAGCACCGACCCCTGCAGAACACCGCTGGTCACAACCAGAAAAAGCTCCCTCTATTCCCACTCTCTGGCCTGTTGAGCTGGGACAGGTCGGATTGAGTTCTCCCCTTCCCTTTGCTATGTATGAAATTCATTGAACTTGGAATTGACTTGTCGTAATAACATTAGCAGTGGATTCCATGTCCCAGCATATTACAGTCTCCCAATAGTTCTAGTGGGAGCAGTGGCTCATTTCAAAGGCAGACCTGCTTGATGTGGTAGAATGGGGGGTGGGGGGGGGGAGGTATTAGGGATGGTGCGGGTGTTGAAGGGCACTGACTAGGGAAGTGCATATAACGATAGATGTCCAGAATATTAGCCAACTTGAATAGGTAAAGGCAGGTCCAAGAAGTGGTCAAGGAAGAACCTACTCCTGTGAGATGAAGAGGATCCTCTGAGATTGTGGACCACGTGGCTTTGTGGGGCTCCATGCAATCAAGATTAATGCTTATCTTGTGTAAGAAGGAACTGCAGATGCTGGTTTAAACCAAAGATAGACACAAAATGCTGGAGTAACTCAGCGGTTTAGGCAGCATCTCTGGGGAGAAGGAATGGGAGACATTTCAGGTTGAGACCCTACTTCAGACTAAGATACCAGGTGGCGCCACCAGCAGTGGCTGCCTTGCCAACAGTCTGTCTGTCCTTTCTTCTTTTTTGTTATTTTTAGTATGTGTAAAACAGTGTGTTTTAGTGTTCCTTGGTTTGTTTTATGTGGGGGTAATGGCCCTGTCCCACTGTACGAGTTCATTCAAGTGCTCTCCCGAGTTTAAAAAATAAATCAAACTCGTGGTAAGCACGTAGAATGAACGTAGCGGGTACGTCAGAGCTCGGGGACGTCTCTTAGCGGCTCGTAACGCTAACGGAAGGTACTCGGGAAGACTCGCTAATGGCAGGTAAGCTCGGGAAGACTCGTGAAGATTTTTCAACATGTTGAAAAATGTCCACGAGAGCCCCGAGTACGTACGAGCGGCCATTACCGTAAATCTCCGAGTTCGAATCAGGACAAACTCAGGAGAACTCTTTGAATGAACTCGTACAGTGGGACTGGGCTTTTAGGGGAAACTTTTTTCAGTCTCTTGCCTCGGCGGAGATGCGATTTTTTTCCATATCGTTTCTCCGTCCACACTAGGGCCTAACATCGTGGAGTTGGCGGCCTTTCTTGGAGATCGACGGGCGCTCCAAGCCGCAGGAGTCTGAGGGACTTTGCTGGGGATCGAAGCGTCAACCGCAGAGAGAGTTTCAACTGCCCTGATGCGTGAGTTGCGATCACCCCGATGGGGGCTTCGATCGTCGGCTGCGGAGGCTTTGATCGTCCCGATTGCGGATGCTTTGACTGCTCCGACCGCGGGAGAACAAAGAGGAAGAAGATTGAACTTTATTGCCTTCCATCACAGTGAGGAATGTGGAATCCACTGTGGTGGATGTTTATGTTAATTTTTATGTGGTTGTGTGTCTTGTTGCTTATCACTTAGTATGGCTGTATGGTAACTCAAATTTCACTGTATCTTAATTGGTACATGTGAGAATTAACTGACCTTGAAACCTTAAGTCGTGGGTAAGGGAAATAAGAGATATAGACAGCGATGTAGGGAGAAATAGAACAAATGAATGAAAGGTATGCACAAAAGTAACGACAATAAAGTGAACAGGCCATTACTAAAAGCCCTGTCCCACTGTACAAGTTCATTCAAGTGCTCTCCCGAGTTTAAAAAAAAATCAAACTCATGGGAAGCACGTAGAATGAACGTAGTGGGGGACATCTCTTAGCGGATCGTGTCGCTAACGGCAGATACTCGGGAAGACTCGCTAACGGCAGGTAA
This sequence comes from Amblyraja radiata, assembly GCF_010909765.2. Lineage (NCBI taxonomy): Eukaryota > Metazoa > Chordata > Chondrichthyes > Rajiformes > Rajidae > Amblyraja > Amblyraja radiata. The sequence goes on from NC_045980.1 coordinate 3,330,372, forward strand.
GCTCGGGAAGACTCGTGAAGATTTTTCAACATGTTGAAAATTGTCCACGAGGGCCCAGAGTACTTACGAGCAGCCATTACCGTAAATCTCCGAGTTCGAATCAGTGCCAAACTTGGGAGAATGAATGAACTCGTACCATGGGACAGGGCTCTTAGTTAATTGCTAGGTGTGAGCGAGAACCTGGTGTGACTTGGGTGGGGGAGGGATGGAGAGTGAGGGAATCCAGGGGTTACTTGGTTAGAGAAATGAATATTCATACCACTGGGTTATAAGCTGCCCAAGCGAAATATGAGCTGTTCCTCCAATTTGCAATTAGCCTCACTCTGACAATGGAGGAGGCCTGGGACAGAAAGGTCAGTGTGATAATGGGATGGGGAATTAAAGTGTTTGGCAACCAGAAGATCAGGTAGATCCAGCCAGACTGCCTAATCCCTATACCTCCTCCCACAACTTTGTCCATGGACCCCGATGGTCCTTTCAGGTTAGGCAGAGGTTCACTTGCATCTCCTCCAACCTCATCTACTGTATCCGTTGTTCACGATGTGGCCTCTTTTACAACGGTGAGACGAAACGTAGACTGCGCGATTGTTTCACTGAACACCTTCGCTCAGCCGGCTGAACCTGCCTGATCTCCCAGATGCCAAACATTTTAATTCCCCTTCCCATTCCCACACTGACCTTTCTGTCCTAGACCTCCTGGTATAGCATAAGTATAAAACATAAGTATAAATATAAGACTCTTATACTTAGTATTATATATAGTATTACACCTAGAACAAGTATCAGGCACAGCATTTTGTGTCTTAATACTTATCTTCTTCAACTGTCAATCCAAAATGGCAATGCTTGTCCGGTGTACATTACAGGACTCCAATTTCCATCTTCCCACTAAGGAGGCATCAACTACACATCTGTGGATCTTTGGGATTGCTTCATTGTTCAATTCATTAATGAGCGTTAGGCACGCCAGTCTGAGGCCACTCAGGGCAGCTCAACCTCAAATTCCATCCCCACTCCCCACCTCATTCACTTCACCACAAACATCTCACTCCAGCTATTAGACTTCACACTTTATTTTAGACTTCACAGATACAGTGCGGAAATAGGCTCTTCAGCCCACCGGGTCCACGCTGACCAGCGAGCACCCCATTCACCAACACTATACTACACACTGGGGATCATTTTACAAATGTTTACTGACGCCAATAACCTGTGGAGTGTGGGTTGAAACCGGAGCACCCAGAGAAAACCCACGTGGTCACAGGGAGAACGAACAAATTCCATACAGAAAGCACCCGTAGTCAGGATGGAACCGGGTCTCGGGCACTGTAAGGCAGCAACGCAACTGCTGCGCCACCGTGCCACCCCTATACTTTCATACTCCAAATTCACAAACATTGTAAATAAGCTCCTAACGCTTAACCCCCTTAGTCTTGTTCAGTAAAACACTGAGTCAAGCACTGGACCAACTAAACTTTATTTTTGAATGAACAACAAATCCCCCTATATAATATCTAAACCACCGCGGGTTCGATCCTTGTCTCTGCCTGGCCAAGCCCTTCAGCCTGATGTAAGCAGACACTACCCAAAAGGTCACGCAGTTCCAAGCGCCCTTCCAGAAGATCGACTTTGATCCAAATGGGGGCAACCTTTTACAAGTCAACAAACCATGAGGGGCTGAACTACATAGGGGTTGCTCCCCTTACAAGCCAATCACACATATAGATTACATGAAAGTATTATTGACAGTCCCCCAACCCAATTACAAAGAGTCCCAATACAATGTTTCTCCAGAAGCTTCTGGAAGGAAGTCAGCTGGCTGAATAATGCATCATTTACCCTGGCAGTACAAACAATTCAGCCAGGGCTTCACACTTCAGCCAATCACCAAACAGCAGGGCAACTGTCTTGCAACATGATTAACATTATTTACAATCCCTTTGCAGTAATCCAATCAAACCCATGCATCTACAACACCTTAGAGCTCCTCTGCAAAGTCCTCATACATATTATCAATTGCGAGGACATCTGGACCTCACCTTATCTGATGTATTGGTCTGGGACCAAGACATCGTGGCACCAGCTTGCAGCTTGAGGCTTTTTACAGAAAAAGGCCAACAGCCCCTGTAGATGCATAAATCCTTTGCTTTATTTTAGCTCTCTTTTGGCCAGGATTTGCAACATCACATTCAAAATCACAGAGCACATTGTGTCAGGGTGTTTATTTGTCAATAATGTAGATGATCGCTGTACATCACAAAATGGACGGAAATCCGGGGGGGGGGGGGGGGTGGGATGGGTCGCACAATTGTTTTGAGAGGTGGGGGACATTCCCCCCCATGTTTTGTGATTTGGATTTTGAAATCCAGTGAAAAAAATTATTAAAAAATCTCCACTTTCCGCGAGACAGTGGGTGTGGGACTGATGATTGAGGGCGCCGGTTGGACGAGAGAGACGTTGGTCGGCAGGCAGTGGGGGGGGCGGGACAGGATTATTCAGCGCGATGATTGGAGGAGGGAGGTGTCGGTCAGAGGCGGAAGTAGGGGGGTGGGACTGAGGATAAAGCGTGGTGATTGGAGGAGGGAGACGTACTGGTGGTGCAAAGATCATTGAGCGGAGCTTGAATCGGCCCATTCGCGGGGCCTTTCATCGCCCGGCGCAGCTAAAAATCGGCCGCGGGATCTTCCACCACCCCGCGGTCAAATTGCTGTGTCGAGGCGATCGAGGCTCCCGATGCTAAAGCCCCTGCCGGGCGATGGAAGATCCCGCGGCCAGTTTTAAGCCACGCCGGGCGATGAAAGGCCTCGCGAACGGGCCGATTGAAGCCCCATGATTCGGGGCGGACGAAGCTGCTGTTGCTGAAGTTCAGAGTCAGTCACCAACCAAGTCAGCTCCCGATGTTACCGTCCACAGGGCCCACGGCTGAAGCCTCGTGTGTGTGCGCATGCACGTGTGGTCACCAAGAAATTCTGTCCCCCCATGTTTTGATGGCGATTTCCGCCCCTGCATCACATGACTGTTTGCTGCAACAAGGTACATTTTATTTTGTAGCCAACCTTGTTCAACAAAATTCATGCCTGTGATATTATTGTGGGTCATTGAAGTGCTATGTGTAAATATTACCTCATCTCCACTGGTCTGATAGTCACACTTACTAAAGAATGACACAAAGATGGAAAAGTACATGATGTAATCACTTTCTTGTGAGATGCAGATGGATGTTTATTTCTCCTCTTTAATTGTTTTTCCATTTTTCCCAAAGGGACTCGTGAGTGATGGGGTGCAACGGCACGAATATCAGGTCTCATGAATGTCAGAGTGTTATAGTACCTCACCCAATGGTAGTTTAGTTTCATTTAATATCGAGATACAACGAGGAAACACGTCCTTCAGCCCACTGAATCCACGCTGATCAACGATCCCCGCACACTAACACTATCCTACACAAACTAGGACAATTTACAATTTTACCCAGCCAGTTAAATTACAAACTTCTACGTCATTTGAGTGTGGGAGGAAACCGGGAGCTCCCAGAGAAAGCCCACGCAGGCCACAGGGAGAACGTACAAACTCCGTGCACACAGCGCACGTAGTCAGGATCAAACCCGGGTCCCTGCTGCTGTAAGGCAGCAACTCTACCGCTGAGCCACCGTGCCACCCGACCCGACTGTTCTTAATGTTCCTCCCCCTTTTCTCTGTATCTCCAAATGTGTGTTACCTGTAACAAAAGGTCATTGATCTGTAACGTTAACCCTGTTATTCTGTCCACAAATGCTGCTTGACCTGCTGAGCATACCCTAAAAAATCTGGAGTAATTCAGAGCAACAGGCAGCATAGCTGGAGAGAAGGAATGGGTGCCGTTTTGGGTTGAGACTCTTCTTCAGGCTGCAGAATGGTTTCGACCCGAAACGTCACGCATTCCTTCTCTCCAGAGATGCTGCCTGTTTCGCTGAATTACTCCAGCTTTTTGTGCTTATCTTCGGTTTAAACCGGCATCTGCAGTTCCTTCCCACACATACCCAATATTCTCCCCCTTTATTGAGAGAACGCAATAACGTTCCGCAGGATTGTATCCCGGCCTCAACCCGCCCATAAAGAAGAGTACGAATTAACGGGCCTTGAGTTTTTCTGGCTCGGAATCAAATTCAGTCTTGGAGGATATTTTCTACCGTGAATAAATAAAGATGTTGGAGCGGCTTCAGCTCTTTGCTTGCAATAAAGCAGATCAGACTGCGGTTTAGCTTTTTCTATCAGCTTCCAAAGCTTTGTGTTTGTAAGATCTCCAGAAATGAAACATCAACAGTAAGCTGTATAATTGCACTCACTGTTATGAGTTTACTGCAGTCACTTTGATACAACCTCGGGGGTTTTCATGCTCAATATTGAGCTACTCTGCTGGAAATGGATGAATAGAACAGTGGGGATTAAGTCTAGTTGTAACATTTGCTCCAAGGGTTAATAGGCAACACAGGAATGACACTTTGCTGAGACTGTACATCTATCATGTGCACTGTAGTTGGGTGGTGAGGCAAGCTTCAACAAACAGTGTATAGATTTCTACAGATGAATGGGATTTAAATGAACTTAATATAACCCCAGGTCTTCTCGTAGGCTATATTTAAAGCCCAATGACTGGATTTCTATTATTGTGCAGACACTAATAAGATACTAGAGTAATAATGATTGTTTTTCCACTGTGGTTGAAAAATGCCCCTCTCTCCTCAAATCTCCCATTTCCTCCATGCCTGGCCATTATACACACGTTGAATCATTTGACCAAATTATTCTGGGTTCATCTGTTCTATTTAATAAGGGAATGCATGTAAAGAAAGAGACCTCAGCAACGCTTTGTCGTACAGATATTACCACTATCAATTTTCTTCTTTACCTCTGTGACAGTATTTTGGTATCCTGTTTTCTAGGTTAATCCTGCAGTTAGCTAAATTAGATTCATTCTATCGCTGCCAGAGTACACTTCTATTTCTCCCTCGTGGAGAAATCAATTTTCACGCAATTGTACCCACTCATTATCTTCCACTTATTCATTTCTTGGCCAACAAGGGCGGCATGGTGGTGCAGCGGTAGAGTTGCTGCCTGACAGCGCTTACAGCGCCAGATATCTGGGTTTGATCCTGGCTACGGGTGCTGTCTGTAAGGAGTTTTTACGTTCTCACTGTGACCGCGTGGGTTTTCTCCAAGAACTTTGGTTTCCTCCCACATTCCAAAGACTTATATATTTGTAGGTTGATTGGCTTGGTATAAATCCAAAAAATTGTCCCTAGTGTAAGATGGTGTTAATGTGCGGGGATCGCCAGTTGGTGAGGACCCGGTGGGCCGAAGGGCCTGTTTCCACGCTATATCTCGAAACTAAACTAAACTAAACTAAAATAGGTTTGCCACTGCTACACAGGTGGTTTTAAACTGAATAAGGGGGGGGGGGGGGGGGGGGGGGTCAAAATGGATAGTCGAGGATGGAGTTAAAGGGAAAGGGAGTAAAGGGATAGTTAATGACCCCAGAATTAACGGGAAAGGAAGCTCACAAAGGGATAGGAGAGTATGGCCAAGTGTAATAGGGATCGATGTGAAAGGTGAGATGCGGAAGGAATTAAAAATATTGTATATGAATGCACGAAGTATAAGAAGTAAAGTAGATGAGCTTGAGGCTCAGTTAGAGGTTGGTAGATATGGCATTGTGGGGATTACTGAGACGTGGCTGCAAGAGGATCGGGCTTGGGAACTTAATATTCAGGGTTATACATCCCATAGAATGGACAGGCAGGTGGGCAGAGGAGGGGGGGTAGCTCTACTGGTGAGGGATGGAATTCAAATCCTTGCGAGGGAAGACATAGGGACTGACGAGGTAGAGTCACTGTGGATTGACTTGAGGAGTTGTAAAGGCAAGAAGATATTAATTTGTGTTATCTACAGAGCCCCAAATAGTAGCCCGGATGTAGGGTGTAAAACTGGCATGTAACAAAGGTAATGCCACTGTGGTGATGGGGGATTTCAATATGCAGGTAGACTGGGAAAATCAGGCTGGTTCAGGACCCCAAGAAAGAGAGTTTGTAGAATGCCTCCGAGATGGATTCTTAGAGCAGCTTGTAATGGAGCCGACCAGAGAAAAGGCAATTCTGAATTCTGAACCAGATATGATAAGAGAACTCGAGGTAAAGGAACCGCTTGGAAGTAGTGATCATAATATGATTAGTTTTAATCTGCAATTTGAGAAGGAGAAGGTTAAATCGGAAGTGTTAGTGATGCAGTTGAACAAAGGGGACTATGAAGGCATGAGGGAGGAGCTGGTCAAGGTAGACTGGAAAGGGATCCTAGCAGGAACGACGGTGGAACAGCAATGGTAGGAATTTCTGGGCATAATCAGGAAGACGCAGGATCATTTCATTCCAAAAAGGAAGAAAGATTCTAAGGGGAGTAGGAGGCAACCGTGGCTGACAAGAGAAGTTAGGGATAGAATAAAACTAAAAGAAAAGATGTATAACACAGCAAAGAGTAGCCGGAAGCCAGAGGATTGGGAAACATTCATAGGACAACAGAAGAAAACAAAACGGGCAATACGGGCTGAAAAGATGAAGTACGAGGGGAAGCTGGCCAAGAATATAAAGAAGGACAGTAAAAGCTTCTTTAGATATGTTAAGGGAAAAAGAATAGCAAAGTCAAATGTGGGTCCCTTGAAGGCAGACACGGGCGAAATTATTATGGGGAACAAGGAAATGGCAGAAGAGTTGAACAGGTACTTCGGATCTGTACTCACTAAGGAAGACACAAACAATCTTCCAGAAGTACTGGGGGACAGAGGTTCTAAGGGGGTAGAGGAACTGAAAGAAATGTTCATTAGGCGAGAAATTGGGTAGGCTAATTGGACTGAAGGATGATAAATCCCCTGGGCCTGATGGTCTGCATCCCAGGGTCCTCAGGGAGGTGGCTCTAGAAATAGTGGACACATTGGTGATCATTTTCCAATGTTCAATAGATTCAGGATCAGTTCCTGTGGATTGGGGGATAGCTAATGTTATCCCATTTTTCAAGAAAGGAGCGAGTGAGAAAACGGGGAATTACAGACCAATTAGCCTGACTTCGGTGGTGGGAAAGATGCTGAAGTCAATTATTAAAGAGGTAATAATGGGGCATTCGAATAGCAGTAAAAGGATTAGTCCAAGTCAGCATGGATTTATGAAAGGAAAATCATGCTCGACTAATCTTCTGGAATTTTTTGAGGATGTGACAAGTAAAATGGGTGAAGGGGAGCCAGTGGATATAGTGTATCTAGACTTTCAGAAAGCCTTTGATAAGGTCCCACATGGGAGACTGGTGACTAAAATTAGAGCACATGGTATTGGGGGTAGGGTGTTGATGTGGATAGAAAATTGGTTGGCAGACAGGAAGCAAAGAGTAGGAGTGAACGGGTCCTTTTCAGAAGTGGCAGGCAGTGGCGAGTGGAGTGCTGCAAGGCTCGGTGTTGGGGTGGCAACTGTTTACCATATATATTAATGATTTGGAAGAGGGAATTAGGAGCAACACCAGCAAGTTTGTGGATGACACAAAGCTGGGTGGCAGTGTGAACTGTGAAGAGGATGTTAGGAGGTTGCAGCGTGACCTGGACAGGTTGAGTGAGTGGGCAGATGCATGGCAGATGCAGTATAATATAGATAAATGTGAGGTTATTCACTTTGGCAGCAAAAACAAGGGGGCAGATTATTATCTCAATGGGGTTAGGTTAGGTAAGGGGGAGGTACAAAGAGACCTGGGTGTCCCTGTACACCAGTCATTGAAAGTTGGCATGCAGGTACAGTATAGGAGTAAAGAGGTTCTTCTGCAGTTATATTGGGCTCTAGTAAGACCACATCTGGAGTATTGTGTACAGTTTTGGTCTCCTAATTTGAGGAAGGACATCCTTGTGATTGAGGCAGTGCAGCATAGGTTCACGAGATTGATCCCTGGGAGGGTGGGACTGTCATATGAGGAAAGATTGAAAAGACTAGGCTTATTTGGAGTTTAGAAGGACGAGGGAGGATCTTTTAGAAACATATAAAATTATAAAAGGACTGACCAAGCTAGATGCAGGAAAAATGTTCCCAATGTCGGGCGAGTCCATAACCAGGGGCCACAGTCTTAGAATAAAGGGGAGGCCATTTAAGACTGAGGTGAGAAAAAACGTTTCCACCCAGAGAGTTGTGAATTTGCAGAATTCCCTGCCACAGAGGGCAGTGGAGGCCAAATCACTGGATGGATTTAAGAGATAGTTAGATAAAGCTCTTGGGGCTAGTGGAATCAAGGGATAAGGGGAGAAGGCAGGCACTGGTTATTGATTGGGGACGATCAGCTATGATCACAATGAATGGCAGTGCTGGCTCGAAGGGCCGAATGGCCTCCTCCTGCACCTATTTTCTATGTTTCTATGTTTCTAATATAACTATAGTCATTCCACTTTAACACCATATTATGTCTGTCCATAATGAATAACTACCGCATGTCACTAGGTTAATGTTTTCGATTCTGCAATCAGCCATGACATGATGGAACTCAGCGCTGGCTACAATGGAAGCTGTTCATTAATGGGCTCCATGGAGCCACTTTTCTCATCTTGCTTTTTCTTAACAATGTTGTTATGTTGATGATGTTAAGGTTGGAAGATAGAAGAGAGCACTACAAGGATGTTGTCAGGACTTGAGGGCCAGACCTATAGGGAGAGGTTGCACAGACATGGACTTAATTCCTTGGAGTGCTGGAGGGTGAGGAGGGGTGACCTTATAGAGGTGTTTAGGATCACGAGGGGAATATAGGTTAGATGTCTTTTGCCTGGAGTAGGGGAATTAAGAACCAGAGGACATAGGTTTACGGCGAGAGGGAAAAGATTTAATAGGAACCTGGGTTGGCAACTTTTTCACACAGTGAGTATATGTAAAAAACTGCCAGAGGGTGCAGTTGCCAGCACTATAACAACGTTTAAAATACATTTGGACAGGTATATGGATAGGAATGGTTTAGAAGGGTATGGCCAAATGTGCGTAGGTTAGCCGAGTGTTGATGGGGCAATCTTGGTGGTATGGGCAAATTGGGTCAAAGTAGTCACTTCATACTGTATGTCTCTGGGACTATCAGCTTATGTTGATCCTGTGTCCAATCATTGAACTGATCAAGAAACAAATCAGGAAAGAAAACGTGGAAGATAGACATAAAATCCGGGAAGTAACTCACTCGAGAGAAGGGATGGGTGACGTTTCAGGTCGAGACCCTTCTTCAGACTGAAGAACACCCATTCCTTTTCTCCAGAGATGCTGCCTGTCCCGTTGAGTTACTCCAGGATTTTGAGTCTATCTTCGATTTCCAACCAGCATCTGCAGTTCCTTCCTACACAAGAAAATGTGGAAATTTGATTTGCTGTTTTGATAAACATTTCAGAAGGCATTGAATAAAGTTTTTAATAGTCACACCTGTTACCCAGGGTGGAGAAACCAGGACCCAGTGGACTTTGGTTTAATATGACAGGACAACGATTTAATTGGAAACCTGAGGGGCAACATTACCACTCAAAGGGTGGTGGGTACAAGCTGTGAGTGGAGGTAATAGAGACAGCGTCATTAATAGCATCTCAACCTCACTTGGAGTGGTTCATGGATGGGAAACATTTAGAGGGATGTGGGAATAGCATGGATGGCAAATGGGAATAGTTTGGATATTGCTTTTTGGAGCTAGGCCGAAGGGCCTGTTTCCATGCTTTATGACCATATGTATTTATGACATATGATTAATGTAGAAATCAAAATATGCGTAAGCATAAGTATGTATTTAAATATTAAAATCCATTCTTTTTTTATTTATTTCTCTGAGTCAATTAGAGTGCATATATTATTTTCAAACCAGAGTGCATGTTAAGCAGAAAGTGGTTCAGCATGTCATTAAAGCCTCTTGGCAAGAGACTCTGTGCATCTATCCAATCTATTCCTCTCATTATTTCATACACCTCTATAAGATCACTCCTCATCCTCCTGCACTCCAAGGAATAGAGACCCAGCCGACTCAACCTCTCCCTATAGCTCAGACCCTCTAGTCCTGGCAACATCCTCGTAAATATTCTCTTTAGATTTACCGGGGATGTTGCAGCTCCTTTCCAGCTTGACAAGATCTTTCCTATAACACGGTGCCCAGAACTGAACACAATACTCTAAATGCGGCCTCAACAAAATCTTATACAACTGCAAAATGCCCTCCCAACTTCGATACTTAAATACATCTTCTGAATATTTCATCATGAGATTTGTTTATAAACTCCTTAAGTTTACAACAAGCCACATATTTCTCTTGATTCTGTTGGAGAAGTTTTCTAAACAATGCAGCCTGTGGAGAGGGAATGTGTCAGAGTCATTGATGGCATCTTTAGGACTTCCTCGCTAAATCATTCATGTGCAGACATTTCATAGTTTCTGTCACTTTCACAGTGTAATGATGGCAAACTTCAATAGGTCATAATCATTACAGCTACACCATTCTAGATATTATTATTATTTCAGAATGTTCTCCTCAGTTGCTCTGTCCCAAAAGACTATGTATTACAAATTATAGATTTTGAGAAATATGATGCATATATTATTTTCTCCGGATCCTATTTTCAATTAAATTTCAAAGATCGGCATAGGGTTACAACATGTTCCAGACAGTGATAATACCCCAACTAACACATATTTAGCTGCTCCCTCCAATATATTACTGGAAAATCTTAAATAAAGAGGTTAGTGGTTATCTCTACAGTGGAGTGCTAATGTTAGCTTGCTAACATTACTGGCAACAATTGTTAGGTTGCACCCTATGCTTTCATCTTGCCAGCCATCGACTGACTGAGTGCTGCTGGAAGGTCAGTGAAAGACGTTCTTTGGTCTGCCTGAGCTTTGTTGACCTCCCAGTGGAGTGAGATGTCCGTCGGGGAATTTTGCCGACTGGCCTGCTGCAGACTGCAGGAGTACATGCTGAGGGACGCACTGAAGCTTGGTGCAGCCAACGCCAAGGCTCGGTGGGGGAGGACCACAGTCTAAGATCCTTCCACTGCTGGACATGGGGGGCAGGGTGTGGTGGAGGCGCCCCTCAAAAATAAGGGAAGGGATTCCCCGCCAATGGGACACATGAGTGGCAGGGGTGGGGTATAAATGTATATAATTTGTGTAAACAGTATTGAAGGCTTGTATAGCCTCCGAAAATGTCAGATGAAATGTTTTGTAAGGTTCCTGTGTTGTATATATTTATTACTTGAATAAAGTCTATTTTGAAATTTAAAAAAAAAAATTTAATGCATAGATAAGAGTCTCGACCTGAAACGTCACTCATTCCTTCTTTCCAAAGATGCTGCCTGCTCTGCTCAGTGACTCGGGAATTTTGTGTCTACCTTCGGTCTAAAGTTAATACAGTTTGAAATGAAAGGTAAGCTGTGGCCTCAGTCTAGCCCGCTGAGTTACTCCAGCATTTTGTGTCTATCATCGGTTTAAACCAGTATCTGCAGTTCCTACCTACACAAGTAGTGGCGTATACTAAAAGAGCAATTGGTAAGGCAATACATGCGTTCCTCTTATTTAAAATGTTCCATTACAAGCTGATTGTTTCAGACAATGGTTAGTGCCCTTTGGCCCACCGAATCCACACCAACCATCAATCACCCGTTCACACAAGTTCTATGTTAATCTATTTTCTGTGTTGGAAGGAACTGCAGATGCTGGTTTAAACGGAAGATAGACACAAAAAGCTGGAGTAACTCAGCGGGTCAGGTGGCATCTCTGGAGGAAAGGAATGGCTGATGTTTCGGATCGAGACCCTTCATCAGACTCGTTAGGAAAAAGGGAAATAAGAGATGTAGACGATGTTGTAGAGAGATAAAAAAGAATGAATGAAAGATATGCAAAAATGTAATGATGATAAAGGAAACAGGCCATTGTTAGCTGTTTGTTGGGTGATAACGAGAAGCTGGTGTGACTTGGGTGGGGAAGTATAGTGAGAGAAGGAATGCTGGGGTTACTTGAAGTTAGAGAAATCAATATTCATACCACTGGGCTGTAAGCTGCCCAAGCCAAATATGAGATGCTATTCCTCCAATTTGCATTTAGCCTCACTCTGACAATGGAGGAGACCGAGGTCAGAAAGGTTTGTGTAGGAATGGAAAGGAGAATTAAAGTGTCCAGCAACCGGGAGATCAGGTTGGTTCACGTAGGCTGAGCGAAGGTGTTTTGTAAAACGATCGCCCTGTCTGCGTTTGGTCTCGCCGATGTATAAGAGTCCACATCTTGAATAACGGATACAGTAGATGAGGTTGGCGGAGGTGCAAGTGAACCTCTGCCTAACCTGAAAGGACTGTCGGGTTCCCTGGACAGAGTCGAGGGAGGAGGTATAACAACAGGTGTTGCATCTTCTGCGGTTGCAGGGGAAGGTACCTGGGGAGGGGGTGGTTTGGGTGGCCCGTTGGCCTAACTCGTCTATGCAGACCAAGGTTATTTTATGAGCTACTCCAATTTACCTGTGCTTGGTCTTCATCTCATCAAACCTTTCCTATCCAAGTACCGCTCAACTGTGTTTCAAATATGATTGCACACACCTGCCCTCTGTCCCCTTGGGCGGCATGGTGGTGCCGTGGGAGAGTTGCTTCCTTACAGTGCCAGAGACCTGGGTTTTTTGAACTGCAGATGCTGGTTTAACCCGAAGACCTTTATCATCATAACCTTTTTGCATATCTTTCGATCATTTGGTCCATATCTCTCTAAATCACCATCTATATCTCTCATTTCCCTTTCCCCTGACTCTCACTGAGTTACTCCAGCATGTTGTGCCTGTTTCACTACTTAATAACACGGTGAGTCTACGAATGGCATTAGTCTGCATAACATTTCCTATGAATTTGTAGCTCAATCTTAAGTCCTTCACTTCAGTGACGGTTTCCTAGAGCAGCTGAGATTTGTTTCAGAGTGTCCATGGGGCCAGCTCGTGCAGCACAGTGTCGGCAAGCTGCTCATTCAGGGACAGTTTCTTCCCAGCTGTTATCAGGCAGCTGAACCATCCTATTACAACCAGAAAGCAGTACTATCAGACTATCTTTGATTGGACTTTGCTGGCTTTATCTTGCACTAAACGTTATTCCCTTATCATGAATCTGTACACCATGGACAGCTTGATTGTAATCATGAATTATCTTTCCGCTGGTTTGTTAGCACGCAACAACAGCTTTTCATTGTACCTCGGCACACGTGACAATCAACTAAACTGACTCAGGATGAACTTCGACAAATACTTCTGCACCTCTTCCCAGTCCTTCCTTGCAAAGCTGCGCTCTCTCAGGAGATGGACAATGATCCTATGCCTAGTGATGCTGACACAATGATATCATGCAGTGTGTTCAGTATTCTGAGTAATCCACTGATATTGCCACTTCTTTAAATGATGGTATCCGAGCTTTGTGTTAAACCCCTGTGTCATAGTGCCACAGTGGTGCGTCTAGTAGTGCCATTATAACACAGCTCCAGTGACCAGGGCGTAATCTTAATCTTCACGGTGTCTGTGTTGAGTTTGGGAAAGTTAGTAAAATAAAAATAGGCTAGGGTAGTTTTGTTTAAAGACGCAGCACGGAAACAGGCCCACCAGCCCACCGAGTCCGCACTGCGATCCCCGCACACTAACATTATCCTACACATGGTACAGTTTACAAGCCGAGTAACCTACAAACCAATTAACCTTGTACGTTTTTGTAGTGTGGGAAGAAACTGAAGTACTGAGAGAAAACCCACGCAGGTCATGGGGAGAACGAACAAACTCCGTACAGACAGAACCGTAGTCAGGATCGACCCCGGGTCTCTGACGCTGTAAGGCAGCAACTCTACCGCTGCACCACCGTGCCACCCTATGCGCCGTTAGGGTTAATGTCAAGATGGGTGCTTGATGGTGAGTATGGGGTGAGGGGCCTGTTTCCATGCTGTATTTCTCTATGACTATCTGACAGAGAGGGTACTTCTCACCACCATCTAAGCAAGAACCTGTTCAAAAGACAAGGTGCTGGACAGACTTAGCGGGTCAGGCAGCCTCTATACAGGGAATGGGCGGTTGACATTTCGGGTCAGGACCTTTCTTCAGCCTGAGCTAAATCAGCAGCATCTGCAGTCAGGTGTGTCCAAGTAAGAACTTGTTGTTTGTTTGAAAGCTTTGGTGATGAGGCATTCAGCCAAATGACTAACGAATGCTGAGGGAATCACCCCACTGTCCACACCACCTACTTCACCATTCATTTCTATTCTTTATTCAGGATAAAAAATATATACAACACAAAAACTGGGCAGAAATGCTTCAGACATTCTCAATATCTGTACATACATTAGTGTCATACTCAGCAGTAATCGCATCTATCTTTAAGCAAAACGGCCTTGCTACCCATGTGGGCCCCTTGGGGATATCCCTTCCCCATTTGAGGGGTGTTTCCACCAGACTCTGCCCCTCAATGTCCAGCAGCAGAAGGACCCTTTTACGCTCGTTTCGAGAGGGGCAACACCACTCCAGGTCTGCCGACTATCGATAATACCGCCAGCGGGCTGGCTACCGAAGCTGAAGGGAGGAATGTGCACACATTCTCGCTGTCCGAGCACGACGTGAGGAGGGCTCTGACACGGGTGAACACGAGAAAAGCTGCAGGCCCCGATGGCATCTCGGGGCGAGTACTCAAGTCCTGTGCTACGCAGCTAGCTCCAGTGCTCACTACATTATTCAACCTCTCCCAGGCCAAGTCCGTGGTCCCTGCCTGCTTCAAAAAATCCATCATTGTACCGGTACCAAAAAATGCCTCCCCAGCCTGTCTGAATGACTACCGTCCGGTGGCCCTTACCTCGGTAGTCATGAAATGCTTTGAGAGGCTGGTGAAGAAACACATCTGCGCCTTCCTCCCTCGGAACATGGACCCGTTGCAGTTCGCATACCGTCCGAACAGATCCACGGACGATGCGGTCTCCCAGGTTTTGCACACCGCTCTCTCATCTTGACAGCCAGAAGGGGGGCTACGTGAGGATGCTGTTCATAGACTTCAGTTCAGCCTTCAACACGATAGTCCCCACCAGACTGGCCGGGAAGCTAACGGAATTGGGGCTCAACACCTCCTTGTGTGCCTGGGTCCTGGACTTTCTCACCACCAGGCCCCAGGTAGTCAAGATGGGAGGGAATACATCGAAGTCCCTCACCCTGAGCACAGGATCGCCCCAGGGTTGCGTCCTCAGCCCCCTATTGTATTCCCTGGACACACATGACTGTGTGGCTAGGTTCAGCTCCAACTCAATAATTAAGTTTGCTGATGACACTGTGGTGGTGGGCCTGATCTCAGACAACGATGAGAAGGCCTACGGGGAGGAGGTGGCTGATCTAGCACTCTGGTGCCAGGATAACAGCCTCCTCTTGAACATCAAAAAAACGAAGGAGCTGATCATGGACTTTAGGAGGGCACATCATCCGAGGACGTACACTCCATTGAGGATAAATGGGGATCCTGTGGATAGGGTGAGCTGTTTTAAATATCTGGGAGTCCACATCTCCGAGGATATGACATGGGCATCACACGCCTCAGCACTCGTGAGTAAGGCAAGGCAGCGCCTTTACCACCTCAGGCAATTGAGGAAATTCAGAGTGTCTCCGAGGATCCTCCAGTGCTTCTACGCAGCGGCAGTGGAAAGCATCTTGTCCGGGAACATTACCATCTGGTTTGGGAATTGCTCTGCCAAGGACAAGAAGGCTCTGCAGAGAGTAGTGCGTTCGGCCGAACGCACTATGGGCACTTTACTTGCCCCCCTGCAGGAACTATACATCAGGAGGTGCAACTCCAGAGCCAACAATATCATGAGAGACCCCTTCCACCCCTGCAACAGACTGTTCCAGCTGCTACGGTCAGGAAAACGCCTCCGTTGCCATGCGGTGAGAACGGAGAGGTTGAGGAGGAGTTTCTTCCCAGAGGCCATTCAGACTGTAAACGCCTATCTCACCAGGGACTAACTCTACTGAACGTTTTTCCTTCCATTATTTATTATGTAAAAGAATATGTGTGTTACGATTGTGTTTATAGTTTGTTTGGTTGTTTGGTTGTTTGTCTTTTGCACAAAAGTCCGCGAGCATTGCCACTTTCATTTCACTGCACATCTCGTATGTGTATGTGACAAATAAACTTGACTTGACTTGACTTGACCCTAAGCCATTCTCTTCTCCTCCCCCCCAGAATCTTCAGTGTCCCTCAGCACGTACTCCTGCAGTCTCGAATGGGCCAGTCGGCAACATTCCCTGCTGGAAATCTTGCTGTGCTGGGATACCAACAAGTTTCAGGCAGACCAAAGAGCATCTTTCACCGAGTAGATGACCATCCAGCAGCACTTGATGTCCCTGGGAACCGCCCGTAAATCAGAGAGACTTGCTGACAATACTGTTTGGGATGAACTGTCAGAGGGACCCTTGCATCATTTTCCAGACCCTCCACTGCAGTTGCCCCGAGGGCAGCGTGCATTGGTTAGAAGTTTCTGACGGTGCAGGAAGCATCTGACTGGGAGGGCTCCTCGCACCCCCAGCCAACCCAGGCCTTGGTGCTAGTTGGTAAGTTCTGGTGATGAGACATTTTGCCAGACAAACTGGACAGTCTGCTCAGGGAACCACACCACAGGATCTGTCAAGTCCTGCAGTACTTGCAGGATGCTCTGAGGATATGGGGAGAAAGCAGGAACGGGGTACTGAATTTGGATGATCAGCAATGATCATATTGAATGGCGGTGCTGGCTCGAAAGGTCGAATATGCTGCACTTATTTTCTATGTTTCTATATGTCAATGCTCTGTGCTGACCACTGCCTGATGGACTCGTGTTTAACAGTGTTGGTCCAGAAGAACATTTCCATAAAGGACAGTGGGTATGGCAATGTCCAGCAGACTGGCACATAGCGTGGCATGAGTGACATGCCCATCGCAACATCGGGGACAGGTAGAACCTCAGCAGGTAATAACACTTGGTGCCCACTTGCTTTGGCTCTATGCACAGCCAGGAAGATGGCCATAAGGATGAGGGCAACATTAGGCCCACTTTTACCCCCATAGTCTTCAGACGTGTGCACTGTGACCTGTCGGACCCGCTCCCACTACCCAATAATAACTCTAATGGTAACGATAAGTGGCTCATGCAATAAGTGAGTCAGCTGCATAGTTGTGGGCGTGAAGCCACATTCATGTCCAGATGGATACAGATATCGCATTTCCTTCCCTTAGGAGCATTAGGAACAAGTTGTTTTTCTTTGCAGCAATCTGTTATTTTCACAATAAAGTTTCTTGACACTTCCGTTTAATTGCAAATTTACTTTGCTCAATTTAATTTCCCCCAAAATTCTGATCTTTCAAAATTTTCCCAGGTAATTGGTAAGATGAACTTAATGGGTGCCTTCAGAATATCACTGCAAACCTCGGAATTACGTGCCCAGTAACATATGCTACAGACACAAAATGCTGGAGTAACTCAGCAGGTTGGACAGCATCTCTGGAGAAAAGGAATAGGTGAAGTTTTGGGCTGAGACCCTTCTTTAGACTCGAACCAAAACGTCACCTATTCCTTTTCTCCAGAGATGCTGTCTGACCCGTTGAGTTACTCCAGTTTTTTGTGTCTATCTTTGGTTTAATCCAGCATCTGTAGTTCCTGCCTACATGATATATGCCACAATAAGTGTTGGACTCTCCCTGTGTATTGATGCAAGCATTTACTTAAGAGGCACCATGCAATGTCATTTCCTGTGACGATGTCTGTCATATTACCTAAAATGCATATGAAACATAATTATTTCAAGCACTTGTTTTCTCAGTTTTGTACAGTAAAGAAGTTGGAAATAACAGCTCATATCAACCAGTTGACGTATTAATAACAGCAGAATAAGATTATGAAGATGTTCTTTACACTAACTACTGTGAACTGAATAGGATGCTGCAGCGCTTGCAGAGCCAGAGACCCCGGTTCGATCCCGACTACGGGTGCTGTCTGTATGGAGTTTGTACGTTCTCCCCGTGACCAGAGTGGATTTTCTACGAGATCTTCGGTTTCCTCCCACACTCCAAAGACATACAGGTATGTAGGCTAATTGGCTTGGTGTATGTGTGAATTGTCCCTAGTGTGTGTTGGATAGCATTAATATGCGGGAATCACTGGTCGGTGCAGACCTGGTGGGCCAAAGGGCCTGATTCCACGCTGTATATCTAAACTAAACTAAACTTGAATGATGAACAGTAATCTTAGTAATTGTATTCTAACGGTTTAACAGTTTTCCATTGTGTCTGATATTCATTCAGAAGAAAGAACAAAATAAAACACTACACAATTCTATTTTCAGAATGACTGATGAGGCTGGAGATGGTTTGTACACTAGTGCAGGTTCAACACTCCAAAAAAATTAAAATGGATGAATACAATACAAAAATACTTTATTAGCCAAGTATGTTTTGCAACATACGAGGAATTTCAAGAAGGGTCTCGACCCAAAATGTCGCCTATTTCCTTCGTTCCATAGATGCTGAGTTTCTCCAGCATTTTTGTCTACCTTTAAACATTTCATTTGCGACGCCAGTCAGACAAATAAAAAGCAACAGAACACACAAAATACATTTTAACATAAACATCCACCACAGTGACTCCTCCACATTCCTCACTGTGATGGAAGGCGAAAAAAAGTTCAATCTCTTCACTTCTTTGTTCTCCTGCGGTCGGGGGCCTCAAGCCTGCTGTTGGCGCAATATTTATCATTTATCAATCTTCCTGTTTGTTCTATTTCTTTCACAGAACTTGAATCAATTAAGTAAATGGTGCAATTAGGTTTAGATGTATTATTGAAAACCTACAGGTTCAATGAAAAGTTCTTTTTTGCACGCTATCCATTAAAATTCAGATCAGATAAACACAATCAAGCCAAGTATAGAATAAAACTAGACTAAGTGGGACCCGTTGGGTCCCAGCATCACACGGGAGGGCTGGTCACCAACGCAATATTCCACCTCTCCACCAATTCCAATACTGCTCGCCAGTGGGGGGGGGGGGGGGGGGGGGGGGGGGCTGTCTGTTGCGCTAGTATGGGTGTTGCGGGCTGAAGGTACTGGTTTCCAGAGGGCTAGTATAGACATTGTGGGCCGCATGGATGCTTGGGCGGGCATCCAACTGTTGCAACGATTTTAGAAGCCAAGCCAAGGCAAACAATTGGGCTGCAGACACCCGACAACCAAAATTCATTTTGTGAACACAAACTTGTTAAAAAGGCGGGGCTAACAATTGGGCTGCAGACACCCGACAACCAAAATTAATTTTGTGAACACAAACTTGTTAAAAAAGTGCTGCAGCCACTTTACAGCCGCATCGAGGGGACTCACCGTGGAGTAGACGTGCGTTCAGTGTTATTTGCAGCTCAGAGAGCCGTGACCTTCTCGCTTCCTGGTCTGGCAGAGACTGAATGAGGCACGACACTTCCTGGTTTTATAGTCCCTCCCCCTGCCGCCAGCGGGGGCAGTAGAGAGAATGGGGAATTTTGTAAAAACATTAATATCTCTCTCAAAAATCCTCCACACTCATACGGCGGAGGGGGGCTCTGAGCGAGGTGGCCAAAAATGACGGCTGTAGGTGGCGCCGTTCTCTCGGAAATCGCAGCACAGTCGGCCAAAAGCAGTCAAGATCAGAGATTTAGTGATATAGATAGAATAGAATAGAATAGAATGCCTTTTATTGTCATTCAAACTGCTTGGTTTGAATGAAATTCCATTTCTACAGTCTTAACATTACAAAAAAAACCAAGACCAACACTTAACACAGTTTACACAAACATCCATCACAGTGAATCTCCAACACCTCCTCACTGTGATGGAACACAAAAGTCTTCTCTCTTCCTTTGTTCTTCTCCCGCGTTCCAGCAGTCCAACTGCAACGTCGAGGCGAACTGGGGCTCCCGATGTTAAAGCCCCCGGCGGGCGATGGTAAGTCCCGCGGCCGTTAAGCTGTGCCGGACGATGTTAGGCCCCGCTCCGAGTCATTTCACCCTGCGATTCCAGCGGGAGAAGTTGCCGTTGCTGGGGGCTCCGAAAAGTGGTCTGCCACCAGGGATCTGTGAGCTCCCGATGTTACCGTCCACAGGGCCTGCGGCCGGAGCCTCCGAAGCTCCGAACTCGGGTCGGGTCGCAGCTGTGCACCACCACAGCTCTTCCCGCTTCGAAGTCGGCCAGCTGCTCGATGGCTGGTCCGCAGGCTCAGCGACTGGAGCCCTCAGGTTGGTCCTGGTCGGAGGCCGCCGCCGGCTCCTCGATGTTAGGTCCAACAACATCGGAGACCAGACAGGGAAAAAGTCGGGTCCCTGAACAGGGAAGAGATTAAACGGTTTCCCCCACCCCCCACATATACACAGCTAAAAAAAATAAATAAAACTAAATCAAAACATACATTTAACGAGATAAAAAATTTTAAAAAGCCAGACGGACTGCAGCCGAGCCGCTGCCGTTAGGCGTCACCACACCACTATAATAGGGAGGACAGAGCTGAAAGAAGGAGTGCAGAATATAGTTCTCAGCATTTTAGTGCAATTGTTCCAGAAACAGTTTCTGCTTCGTTTAGTTTATTGTCACATCTACCGAGGTACAGTGAAAAGCTTTTGTTGCATGCTCTCCAGTCAGCGAAGACAATGCATGATTACAATTCAGCCATTCACATGATAAGGGAATAACATTTAGTACAAGGTAAAGTCAGTAAAGTCCAATCAAAGATAGTCTGAGGGTCACCAATGAGGTAGATAGTAGTTGTCTGGTCGTGGTACATGGTTCAGTTGCCTGATAACAGTTGTGACCGTTTGCTGTACCATTTTGGTTTGCTTCAATATGGGTGGTCCAGCAGACGTCGTTGGTGATATTTCCTCCTAGGAATTTGAAGTTTTTAACCAATTCCAATATCCAATGTGGTGGAGGAAAATCAGACTGTACCGTGGCTTATAGAAGGGCCGTTTAGTAGCCTGATAGCAGAAGGGAAGAAGCTGTTCCTGAAGCCAGTGGTGCATGTGATCAAGCTTCTGTATCTTCTGAAGCGGGAGAAGAAGGAAAGACTGGGATAGGAAAGGCCATTGTTTATGTCTGCTGCTCTCATGAGACAACGTGACGTGTGGATGGCGTCAATGGTGGAGAGTCTGGTCTGTGTGATGGACTGGGCTACATCTCTGCATTTTATTCAACATCTTACATTGTAATAATATAACATTTTACTTTATTTTAGTAGAATAAATAAGTTTTCAAAAATTGGATGCTATTTCTGAAATTTATAGATGCCCGTCTATGTACATATACCACATTTTCAAGATGTTTTGAAGTTTCTAAAATATTTGTTTACTAGAAGCTAATGTGCCTGTATGAAGTTCATTTATTTTCTATTTTAAGTCTGTTAAAACAATAGACAAATTGTTCTTTTATGATCACATTGAGATTGTGGCAATGCTATTAATCATTCCTGTAACAAGTGTAATGTGTAAATTAGCAGACAGCCTCTTCACTATAAATATTTCATGCACCAAGATATACTGAGGAACAATTGTTGCCATCTGTGCTGTCTGAGTATAAAGACCTCCCAGAGATACGAGCCAAGAAGTTGAAATATGCAGTGTATCTACAGTATATGCAAGGACACAATGTTCTGTGTAATGCTGTAATCCTGTCAGATAAGGGGAATCATATTGGTGTGCCTGCTTTATAATAATGTAACTAGATTGGAACATTCAGTCTGTGCCAGGAGACGGAAGATTCAAGGTTTCACAGGTTAAATGGCCTGCCTTGCAAATAAACTCCTACCTTATTTTATGGACACATTCTGTGCCTTCATACAATTGTGAAGGCATTATTAATGCTGCTCGTAGGCCTATGAACATTTTGTTCAAGGGGAAAAGAGTAATAGATGGAGTGTGAAGTACACAACTCAACAGTATTGGCACAATGAAGGCCCTGCCTTTGCAGAACACGCTATGGAAATTGTCCAGGTCTGGGTTTTGGAGGGGGAGTGTAGTTCATCAAGGAGAGACCTAGAGGAGTGAGGGGAGGGTTTGACATTTAGTTGTTGGTGGATTGAGAATCGGGACATTGTGCTGGCTCTGTAAAGTTAGATAATAGACAATAGGTGCAGGAGTAGGCCATTCGGCCCTTCGAGCCAGCACCGCCATTCAATGTGATCATGGCTGATCATCCCCAATCAGTACCCCGTTCCTGCCTTCCATATCCCCTGACTCCACTACCTTTAAGAGCCCTATCTAGCTCTCTCTTGAAAGTATCCAGAGAACCGGCCTCCACCGCCCTCTGAGGCAGAGAATTCCACAAACTCACAACTCTCTGTGAGAAAAAGTGTTTAGACCGTATGGGATCCAGGCAGAGCTAGCCAGCTGGACAGTGAATAGGCTTCATGGAAGAAAGCAGAGGGTGATGGTGGAAGGGTGTCTTTTCTGACTAGAGGACTGTGACTAGTGACATGTGGTGTGTCTCGTGGATCGGTGTTGAGCCTAATGGTGTTTGTGGTTTATATTAAAAATGTAGATGAGAATGTGCAAAGCATGATTAGTAAGTTTGTAGATGGTATCGTAGAAAAAGAAGATGGTTATCAAAAATGACAGAAGGATCTTAATCAGCTGGGCACGAGTGGTGAGGAATGGTTAATGGGGTTTAATGCAGATGATCCACCCTTGCAGCCATTTGATTTTATAATTCGGACCGCTAGGTAGTGTCCACACTGTATTCTATGTATTTTCTGTCTGCGTTCATTTTGAATGTGTGTGTTTGTTGGTTGGGGGCTTTTGGACATCTGAATTTCCCTGAGGGGATCAATAAAGTATTTATTATTATAATAATAATAATAATAATTATTATTATTATTATTATTATTATTATTATTATTATTATTATTATTATTATTATTATTATTATTATTATTATTATTATTATTATTATTATTTGGAAGTCAAACCAGGGTAGGATATTCACAGAGAAAAGCATGGACCTCGGGACTGTTGTAGAACAGAGGGATCTAGCAGCACAGGTACAGAGTTCCTTGAAAGTGGCATCACAGGTAGACTGAACAAAGGTGTTCAATGAAATGGTTTCCCAGTCTATCTTTGGTCTCTTTCCACCCAAACCTCTCCCTCCCCAGGTACTTGCCCCTGCAACCGCAGGAGATGCAACACCTGTCCCTGTACCTCCTCCCTCGACTCTGCCCAGGGACACCAACAGGCCATTCAGGTTAGGCAGAGGTTCACTTGCATGTTCTCCAACCTCATTTACTGCACCCGTTGTTCCATATGTGGACTCTTATACATCGGCAAGACCAAACATAGACTGGGCGATTGTTTCACAGAACACCTTCGCTCAGTCAGCCTGGACCTACGTGATCTCTCGGTTGCTAAACACTTTAATTCCTCTTCCCATTCCCACACTGACCTTTCTACAGTAGGTCTCCTCCATTGTCAGAATGAGGCCAAATACAAATTGGAGGAACAGCACCTCATATTTTGCATGGGAAGCTTACAACCCAGTTGTATAAATAATAATTTCTCTAACTTCAAGTGACCTTTGCATTCCCTTTCTCTCCGTCCCTCCCACAACCTCTTCATTGCACTAGTTTCATTGTTGTCCTGGTGAGTTTCATTGTCTGTATAATTAGTTTTCTTGATCATCGATACTTTATTGCGTATCTTTCATTCATTTGTTCTATATCTCTCTATATCACCATCTACATCTCTCGTTTCCCTTTCCCTTGACTCTCAGTCTGAAGAATATTTAGAAGATTGAGGGGGGATCTTATAGAAACTTACAAAATTCTTAAGGAGTTGGACAGGCTAGATGCAGGAAGATTGTTCCCGATGTTGGGGAAGTCCAGAACAAGGGGTCACAGTTTAAGGATAAGCGGGAAATCTTTTAGGACTGAGATGAGAAAAACATTTTTCACACAGAAAGTGGTGAATCTCTGGAATTCTCTGCCACAGAAGGTAGTTGAGGCCAGTTCATTGGCTATATTTAAGAGGGAGTTAGATGTGGCCCTTGTGGCTAAAGGGATCAGAGGGTATGTAGAGAAGGCAGGTACAGGATACTGAGTTGGATAATCAGCCATGATCATATTGAATGGTGGTGCAGGCTCGAAGGGCCGAATGGCCTATTCCTGCACCTTTTTTCTACGTTTCTATGTTTCTAAGAAGGGTCTCGACTCGAAACGTCACCCATTCCTTCTCGCCAGAGATGCTGCCTGACCCGCTGAGTTACTCCAGCTTCATGTGTCTATCTTCAATCTTTAAAGAATCATTTGTGTGCATTAGGTAAAGGAATTCTCTGTGTTGGACAAAGACATAAATCAGCCAGAGTGAGTCATTGACGCACACATGATTGTATCTAAATTCTGCACCAATGTTAATTGAGTTGAGATTTTCAAATGACCAGGTTTGTCAGACAGATGCAAACTGAACTTGTAAGCAGTCTTGGGAGGAACTTATAGTAATAATGTGTCTCCGGTGTCCAAAGTTGTCAAATCAACTCATGAATTGTGGTTTTAGTCTTAAATATGCCCAGCTGATGATAACCAGAATGTCGTGAAGTGGATGGAATGGATTTACTTACCCAAACATAACTCACTTCTCTCCTGCCATTGACAGTAGGAACAAAACATTGGTGGCTTCCCAGCTTCCAATGGAATATGGAAATGGGAGTGGTGTAAAACAGGCTTCCCCTTCACTGGCACCAATCCACCTGCAACAGTGTGTAACGCAGTCAATGAATTAGGTCAATAAAAAGCAGTGCTACAAATTCTGGAAATCTGAAAACAAACAGGAAATTCTCAAACTACAGTTGGACAGGTACATGGATAGATAATGTTTAGAAAAATATGGGCCAAACACATGGAAGTGGGATGAATGTAGATTGGTCGGCACCTTGGTCAGCATGGGCAACTTGGACAGGATGGCCTGTTTCCATGATGCATAACTTCTTCTTCTTCTGTCGTGTGGCGTGCACAGCCTGAAGTTATAGGACACCTTATTCCATTTGATCTTCTGTTTGTGCACGTCGAGTTGATTGCATTAGTCGAAACAGGGCGGACCACGTGAAGGTTGCAATCTTCCACCCAATGATGCATGACACAATGATTTTACAGGTTAGGATGAATCTATGGGGAGAACAGACAAGTAGATTGTTGGCTGCAGAATTGCAGAGATTTCTTCGTAAGGGGGATCCAAAGTGGAAATATTCAAGGTATCAAGGTCAGTTTATTGGCAAATGAACCAATTAAGGTACAATGACATTTGAGTTGCCATACAGCCAAACTAAGTGAAAACACCAAGACAAACATAAAATAAAAGTTAACATAAACATCCACCACAGTGGCTCCCCACTTTCCTCACTGTGATGGAAGGTAATAAGGTCCAATCTTCTCCCTTTATTCGATTCTTTCCAGAATTGCTTATTGAACAGCCATGTATTTCCAACATTTTACATTTTTCTTGTGGTAAAAGAATGATGTTGCACAAGATACGAGGTAAAGAAATTCAATTGTGCACTGAATAGTTTGAAATGCAAGGACACAAAATGCTGATCTAACTCAGTGAGTCAGGTAGCATCCCTGGAGATCATGGAAAGGTGACCTTTCGGGTCTGGTCCCTTCCGAGGGGTTCCAACCTGAAATGTCCCTATCCGTATTCTCCAGGGATGCTGCCTGAGCTGCGAGGTTACTCTAGCATTCTGTATCTTTCCTTGGTGAACTAGCATCTGCAATTTTTAGTTTAGTTTAGTTTAGAGATACAGGAACAGGCCCTTCGGCCCACCGAATCCGCGCCGAGCAACGATCCCCACACATTAACACTATCCTACACGCACTAGGGACAATTTTTACATTTACCAAGCCAATTTACCTACATACCTGTACATCTTTGGAGTGTGGGAGGAAACCGAAGATCTTGGAGAAAACCCATGCAAGTCACGGGGAGAAGGTATAAACTCCGTAGAGAAAGCACCCGCAGTCAGGATCGAACCTGGGTCTCTGGCGCTGCATTAGCTGTAAGGCAGCAACTCTGTTTGGCCCCAATGGCTGCCGTGAACCTCCCTTTGTTGACTTGGGTCCACTGGCATTGTCCGTAAAGCCAACAGTTTTAAACCTGGGTTTTAGGATGGACGGTGATTTTAAACTAGATAAACAAATAGGCGCGGTGGTTAAGTCCAGCTTCTTTCACCTAATGAAGCTGGCAAAGGTGAAGCCCATCCTCGAGCGGCAGCATTTTGAAACAGTAATCCATGCCTTTATTACATCTAGGCTGGATTACTGTAACGCACTCTACTCTGGAGTCGCACGAGCTTCATTGGCTCATCTCCAGCTGGTTCAAAATGCTGCCGCTCGCCTTTTAACCGGAACTCGAAAGAGGGAGCACATTACGCCAATTTTGGCCTCCCTTCACTGGCTCCCAGTGCACTTTCGGGTTCATTTTAAAATTATTTTATTTGTTTTCAAATCGTTGAATGGGCTCGCCCCGCCTTACCTCTCTGAGCTGCTCCACCTATATGCTCCTGCCCGGTGCCTCAGGTCAGCTGATCAGCTGCTCCTTGAGGTACCACGGTCTAAGCGGAAGCTCAGAGGGGATAGAGCCTTTTCTGTTGCTGCTCCGGCACTTTGGAACACCTTGCCGTTGCACATCAGATCTTCAAATCCTCCATAAAAACTAATTTTTATTCTCTGGCTTTCGACACTGGCTGAGACATTGCTCCTGTTCTTAGTGCTTTTAATGTCTTTTAATTTTTACTGTTTTTAGTCCTTCGTTTTACGGTTTTTAATGGTTTGTAATAACTTTTTGTCCATGAGTTCTCATGTACAGCACTTTGTGGCAACTGCGGTTGTTTAAAGCGCTTTATAAATAAAGTTTATTATTATTATAACTCTAGCACTGAGCCACTGTGTCACCTTGTTTCTAAAAAGAAATAGTTCCTTGTTTCTAAATGATTTGATATGTTTCATGTTTAAATTACAGCATACAATCATTTGCAAAATGTAGACAGAAACATATTGCACAGAATGAAACTTCTTGTGCAAAAAAGATGCTGGGTAGCAGCAGATGCATCTACTATCATGCAGCATCTGAGAGCAACAATACAACAGTGGACTGCATATACACAGGAAAGAAAAAGCAGGAACACTAACATGGGCTTCACATAAGAGGTAGTCACTATTAACTGCATCTTCTCTGGATAGATCTTTACAATGGCTGTCATTGGGGCCAGGCAGCTGCAATACATGGTTAATTACTGCTCCTTATTCTATTGAAGCTTTGTGCATGTTGGAGAATAGGGTGGGATGGGTGTGGGCGGAGAAGCAGTTCTCTGCTCTGACTGATTTCAGTGAGTCCCCCTCTATATCACAGTCTCCAGTCATCATTTGCCAGATTTTGTCCCCGCTCCCACCTATTTAAAACTTTCCTCCCACTGCAATCAATCTGAAGATACGTCCTGACCAGCAAAGTTGCCGATCCATGTTGCCCAGAGTTACTCCAGCACTCTGTGTTCTGCACAGCCTACAGGTTGTTGTCTGAGTTCACCTCATCATGTTTCAGCCAGCATGTCCCATGGCCTTTGCTTAATCTCCAACATTTTAAGAGATATGTAGATTACATAGATTACACCCAGAGAACATATGTTCCCATGCATAAGCTTGTGAATTACACAATGTCTTACATAAATGCACCAACAGGAATGGATTCCCAGCACGCCTCCTGCATCCATTTCATTTTCATTCATGTGTTCAAGTGAACATAACTTTCCGAGCCTTTGCTTCCATTTTGGAGCATTAACTTGAGCTGGCGTGAGGTCTTGGTCAATCCTGTGATTGTGAACATTAAGCACATGGCTTATCATTAAACGGTGGGCTTGCTGACATTGCAGGATCATTGCAAGAGCAGAGACTATGTAATTTTACTTCGGAGTCACGTGAGTGACTACGTGAAGAAGGGCCGTCCGCCTGCGTGCGCGTCATTACGTCTGAACGCAGCGCGCACGACGGACTGGCAGAGGCAATACGTCCTCCCAGCCGTCGGGATGAGCAGGTAAGGAAAGTTGAACTACTTACCTGCGTTCTTTCGCGCTTGAAGCTTTTTGTAGTTTCAGAGCCCAGATGTCGAGGAGACGGTCCGCGGGGAAGTCGGCTGCCGAAGACCGCAGCATTTCCAGTAGCGGGCGACGGTCTTGTTCCCGACATTAGCACCAGCAGCAGAATCGGCAGGAGACTTGGTGCAGGAGGAGCTCCGTGGTGGTCCTGCGGGACGTAATACCACCCGCAAGTCTAACAAACCCATTGACTCAGATGAGTCCGGGGAAGAGGGATACCCTCCCTCAACGGAGAGCGTCTGACGATGACTCTCCCACATGGAGCAACTTATGGAGAAGTTGCTCCAACAATGATCTGCTCCGAAGGAGGGAGCTGTATCAGCACGGGCCTCTACAGCAGGCCGTGCCGGGAGCCTTGCACATGGAGCAGCCCAATGTCTTCCCCATTGGAGGGGGAAGTACATTTGGAAGAAACCACGCTAAATCAGATTACAAAAGAACAGGGGGGGAAACCTTCCCAGGGACAAGCTGAAGTAAGTAAGTAAGTAAGTTTACTTATATAGCACTGTTTAAGTCAACTCGCATTGACACCAAAGTGCTTTACATAAAATGAATAATATACTTCCATACAAACAAAAGAAAAGAAGTACTTCTGCAATCATCCAGGTTCCACTGGGTGCTTCCCTGGATGGAGATCTAGCTAATTGACAGCCCGGGTATTATGGAGAACCCGCAGGCAGCGGCACCTGTTTCAGGGCTGCACAAATGTCTCCTGCTCTAAGGAGAGGAGCATTCACGGTCAGTTTCAGTCTGACCTAAAGCAAGAACCTCATTTAGGTCTGCTGGAGGGGCCATGTCAGCGCAGGTATCCTCAGGGGCCTGCGGCAGCACCTGTTTTCAGGGCTGCCTACAAATCTCACTCTCAGTGGAGGGGAGTGTGAGTGATCAGTAGGTAACTGATCTCGAATTTAAAGTATGAACATACTGAAGCACATGCATATGGCCTCAAGAGCCAGCAGTTGGCAGAATATCTGCACGCGACAAATCCCGGCAAGGGAACAGCGCTATCAGGGTGACTTTGGAGAAACCAGCCGCCGAATCCTATCTTCAGGTAAGACCAGAAGGAAGCAAAAGCTATCGGACCAATCAAGGTACCAACGATAAGCAAAACTTCATCAGTAGGCGACAAACACACCCCACACCTCCATAGGGGGTAAGCGGTTCACTGAAGCCGGTGGTAGCTTGAAAGCTGGGCACGGAAATATGATCAGTCGTCTTTCAAGGCAGACTCAGAATTATGGCCAGAATTGTCCTACAAGGCAGGCTCAGTATGATGAGGTTTTCAGACCAAGACCCAAGCAGAGGTCAGGAGAAACATGGAATCCACACTCCCTACCAGTCCTACTCCCAATCAAGGAGAGAAAAGGAACCCACATCAGGGGCCTTTGGGCTTACCACAAGACCACCGGTAGCCATGGAGGTAGGTGGGTCTGGGTTTACTGAAACAAGGGATTGTGGACCAGTTACATGTTGGTGTTTTTGTTCAAAATGACAATAATGTGGTGCGTAGGTCTCGAAAGGAAAGAGAGGAGTCAGGTATTCCGAGTCAGGCACCTTTATTTGTGTTCCTCCCGGTTGTAGGGAAGTGTACACGAGAGAAAGATGTCACCCAAACCCCTGCCTTTAAACCCTCTGGTTAAGGGCCGCCTCCGGACTGAACCACTCCCGTGCCGAGGGGTTCGACAGTTAGGATGGCACGACCCTTGGGAGCCGCGACAATAACATGAATTTCAGATCTGGTTTTAAAAAACAGATAATAACATGTGATTATTTTTACTGCACAACATACATAGGTTTCAAGCAGACTTGGAACTCGGACCGGAGTTGTCTTCGAGGCAGGCCCAGTATTATGGGCAGGATTGCCTTTCAGGACAGGTGACAGATGGAGGATGTCACTTCATCCAAGTTTAACTCGTATGTGCAGTACAGATTTTTAGAACAGCAATTTTTTGTTACGGTCTAACAACTGTTTTATAGGAGCTTCCTATAAAATGGTCACATGGCATGCATCGACCTTAAAGATGCATACTATTCGGTGTCTATTCACTAAGAACAGGAGATATTTGAAGTTTAACTGGATGGCATGTCTCTGCCAAATAGGTTGACATCAGCTCCTAGACTATTGACTAAACTATGGAAACCAATTCTGGGTCTACAAAGGTCTCAAAACCACATAGTAATGGCATATTTGGAGGACATTTTCATTTTGGAGTCACCAAGAATTGGCAGAAGCATCAGTCAAAGCAAACCAAAACCCTGTTTGAAAGAATTGGTTACCTCATCCACCCAGTTAAATCAAAATTGACACCTACAAGGGTAATTGATTACCTAGAATTTACTATCAAAAACAGTAAATATGTTGGTGACTTTGCCTAGGGGCAAACAACAAGATTTAAGTAAGCCTGCTATGACCTGATAGTCAAATACTAGCCATCTATCAGGCAAACAGCGAGTGTAATTGGCAAATAGTAGCTGCATTTCCAGCAGTACGTCATGGGCCTTTGCATTACCAGAATTTACAGCGAGCAAAGGAACGAACACTCAGATTCCATGCAGGCCAAATTGGCAAAACTATGAATTGCCAGCAGAGGCCATTGTTGAATAACTATGGTGGATAACGAACATGAGACAGCTCAAGGGAAATCTTGCTCGAAAGCCATCGAGGGTTCTTCAGACATATGCAAGCGGCTAAGGATGGGGAACCACCAACACAGTCTAGAGCTGTGGGGGGCAGATGGAATGAGCAGGAGGCTGTAATTCCCCAACACATGGAATCAATTACCTAGAATTATTGGGGGCACAATATGGACTCAAGGTTTTCTGTAGCAATATGCAACCGGTGCTTGTTCAAATTCAGATTGATAACACCACAGCGGTGGCATATATCAATCACAAGGGTGGTATAAAATAGTAAGATTAAATGAGAACTTACCAGTTTGAAGTTTGATCTGTATTTTATGAGGAGTTACGATGAGGGATTACGTGAAGAGCCCGCTCAGCATGCATGCGCGGCATACTTCAAAGCAGCGGTGTGGAATCACAGATAGACACAGTTATTGAAATAAACATAGTAAAGAAAAAGAGACATCAGTTATCAGTTTGACCCATATTATTGAGGGTGGGAGCGGAGGGCACGTAATCCCTCATCGTAACTCCTCATAAAATACAGATCAAACTTCAAACTGGTAAGTTCTCGTTTAATCTTACTATTTTACTTCGGAGTCACGTGAGTGACAACGTGAAGACTTTAAAGCTCTGTGATTTCAAACCGTGTAACAGTTATTACTTCATTCACTGCCGAAGTCCTTGAGGGAGGAAGTGTGTTATCGTAATCAACCAATGAATCTGTTTGTAGAAATACACAACGGTATTTTTTAACAATAACAAAGAAATTAAATTGTTCCCCTGGGCTTAAATTAAATATTTGCAATCTGTAAAAAAAATGTCTGCAAATAAAGCAGGTTTTGCCAACGGCTTATTATAAAAATGTTCTGAACGTTCTTTCCTCCGACCATCCTGCTCTAGCCAGGATGTGATCTATAGGCACGTCCATTCTTTTGGCCGTCAACGTGGATGCTGCCCTGGTGGAGTGAGATTTGTACATGTTAGTGTTTATCCCAGCAGCTTTTAGCACCTGCTTGAGCCATCTCGAAACGGTTTGGCTCGTCACCCGACCATAAGGTTTTTTATGACTGACCCATGATGCTTTTTCACTCCCTCGAATATTTTTGGTTATGTCTATGTAGGACAGTAGGTGGGTCATGGCACATAACCGTGGTTCTGGCGGGTAAGCCCGGAATTCCACGACTGGATTAGGTGTTCCTGGTCTGCTCTGTTTGATCAGTCCCTGGATAATGAAAGAGATCTGGTCTGGAGCTGTGATCATGTTGTCCAGTCGCAATAGGTGTGGTGACTGGACCCTCTGTGCAGATACAAGTGCCATCAACATGAGTGTTTTGAGCGTAGATTGTTCCAGGTTGAGGGATCTGGCTGGTGGCCATCCCCTGAGGTATGTCAGTACCACACTGACATCCCATATATGGGTGTACCTTGGTCTAGGGGGGCTAGAGTTGTAAATACCCTTCATTAGTTTGACCACCATGTGTGGGACGCCATGGCCTGTTGTCCTGGAGCTTGTTCTAAATAGACAGACAGGGCACTTCTAGCTGTGTTGATGGCACTGTAGCTGAGTCCTTCATCGTGGTGAAGGTTCGCCAGGAATTCCAGTACGTTGGTAACTGTAGCGGTTGAGTAGGTGGTCCCTGTATCCAAGCAGTACTTCTCCCACTTTTTGATGCTGGACAAGTACTATTTTCTTGTGGATGTTCGGAGGGATGTCGTGGTGTAATGGCTGTGTAGGCCAGTCGGGTACTATCAAAATACCTGAAGCAGAGTCTATTTGTATTTTGCGTAGTACTAGGCTGATGAGGCAGAAGGGAGGAGATGCATAGAAGAAGAAATTTCCCCCATCCAGCGCGGACGCATCTACCGCTGCTGCCTCAGGGTCTGGTTCCCAAGCGACATACATAGGTACCTGGTGATTTAGCCTTAATGCAAATAAGTCGATATCTGGCGTGCCATATTGCTTAATAATCTTTGCAAACACTTTGGGGTTTAACATCCATTCGGTGTTGTCATTAAATTTGCGTGACCTGGTGTCTGCCACTGTATTTAGCTTACCTGGCAGGTAAGTTGCTGATAGCCAAATATGTCTTTCGACACACCATTGCCAAATTGTGTTGACCAATTTGTTGCATGATATCGATTTTATGCCGCCCATATGTTAATGTAGGCCACCACCGTAATATTGTCTATTTGTAACCGTACATGCAAGTGATGCATATTGGATGCATATGCTTTTAAACCATAAAAGGCACCCAACATCTCTAGATAGTTAATGCCCAGTGTAAGGAGTAATGATGACTCTAGGTTAGTCCATCTACCACCTGTGCTGGATATGGAGTTAGTCGCTCCCCAGCCTTGAGCACTGGCATCTGTTTGGATAACTGAAATAGGGTTAATGATGATGATAGGGCTGAAACTATGCCAAACGTTTTCTGCCCACCACTGTAGTTCTGATATTGCTTCAGTGAGTAATTTCATGATACAATCATAATGACCTGCATAACTCCTCCATCCGGAGGAGGCGCTGTCCTGAACGGCTGCCTGTCCTGCAGCTGTCCGTTTTTTCCCCTTCTTTTTTATTATTTTTAGTTCGTTAAATGTACAGTCAGGGGGTCTAAATCTTTTATGTGTGGGGGGTGGTGGGGGGGAAGGGGGAAACTGCTTTTCTAAGTCCCTACCTGGTTGGAGGGGTTGCCTTCCTCCGAGCAGCGTCTTCGACCTGTCCTCGCGGCCTACCAGCGGGTCCTGGAGCGACGTTTCCCTGAGGGGACCTGGCCAGAACATCGGCGTTGGCGGCGGCGCAGAACATCGGCTTTGGCGGCAGTGCAGCGCTGGAGCGCTATTGCGGAGCGGGCGATGCCTTTCCTGGGTCGCCGCGCTGGGACTCCAGTATGCTTGGTACCGCCGAGGAAAATATCGTGGAGCCGCGGTTCTGCGGAGCGGCCAGCTGCGACGTTTGAATCTTATATCTCGCCGAGAT
The DNA here is from genome assembly GCF_010909765.2 of Amblyraja radiata. Classification (NCBI taxonomy): domain Eukaryota; kingdom Metazoa; phylum Chordata; class Chondrichthyes; order Rajiformes; family Rajidae; genus Amblyraja; species Amblyraja radiata. The sequence goes on from NC_045980.1 coordinate 3,364,133, forward strand.
CACCAGTGTGCGGAGCTCCGTCTGGCGTGGTCTGTTGGCTGGGAAGCCGCAGGCTCCGGTGGGAAGGCGGCCGTTCCTGGCACCCCAAGCTGCTGGGGGTTCTCCCGACGCCGGAGTACCATCACCCGGCGAGAACATCGGGCGCCGTGGCGGCGACTGTGGAGGCCTCAATAGGCCCGACTATGGGTGGACAAGATGATGGGGACTGGACTTTGTGCCTTCCCCCACAGTGGGAATCACTGTGGGGGAATGTTTGGGTGTTGAATTTCTTTATGAATACTGTGTTGTATTTTTATTAGTGTGCTGCATGGACATCAGAATTTCCCCTGAATAAGGGGATTAATAAAGTATTTATCTGTCTGTCTGTCTGTCTGTCTGTCTGTCTGTCTGTCTGTCTGTCTGTCTGTCTGTCTGTCTGTCTGTCTGTCTGTCTATCTATCTATCTATCTATCTATCTATCTATGCCGTTTTAGTGCCTGTACCTTTGCTCTTTGTTAGTTTTGATGCAAAGGTCCAAATTGTGTAGCCGGAAATGCTGCTACCATTTCCCCAATTACTCTTGCTACTTGTCGAATAGTTGGTCGCTCGTTGACCATTAAATTGATGCATGATTGTGCCAATTCAGTTGTTTTGACTTTTGGCAAAGTTACAGACATGTGGGCTGAGTTAATTGTGAAGCCCAAGTAGACCATGGTTGTGGGTGGCTTCAACTTAGATTTATCTGGATGTAAGACAAATCCCAAGGTTTCGAACAACTGTTTGGTAGCTGACACAGCTGATATGCCAATTCCATGGTCTTGCCTACTATTAAGATATCATCAAGATATAATAATAATAATAATAATGGATGGGATTTATATAGCGCCTTTCTAATACTCAAGGCGCTTTACATCGCATTATTCATTCACTCCTCAGTCACACTCGGTGGTGGTAAGCTGCTTCTGTAGCCACAGCTGCCCTGGGGCAGACTGACGGAAGCGTGGCTGCCAATCTGCGCCTACGGCCCCTCCGACCACCACCAATCACTCACACGCATTCACACACAACAAAGGTGGGTGAAGTGTCTTGCCCAAGGACACAACGACAGTATGCACTCCAAGCGGGATTCGAACCGGCTACCTTCCGGTTGCCAGCCGAACACTTAGCCCATTGTGCCATCTGTCGTCCTAAGATATGCCATGGCCATATGTTTTTGTCTTCTTAATATTGCCAGGGCTGGTTTTAGTATCTTGGTGAATAATCTTGGGGCTGATGTTAATTCATACGGTAATGCTTTAAACTGCCATTGCTGCCCCATCCAGGTAAATTTCAGGTATCTGCGATGATCCTTGTGAATGGGTACTGAATAGTAAGCATCTTTGAGGTCAATGCTTGCCATGAAGTATCCTTTGGAAATCAGTTGTTTGGCAGTAACAAACGTTTTCATTTTGAAATGTACATACTTAACAAACATATTTAGTGAAGTTAAGTCAATGATGATGCGACATCCACCATCTTTTTTAGTTTTAGTGAATATTTTTCTAGTATAAATTGTATTTTGTATCCACTAATGCTATTGAGTATATACTTGTCACTCGTGATAGACTCCCATGCTTCCTTAAACAGGTGTAATCTCCCCCCTGTTAGTATTGCGCCCCTACTTTCTATATGCTGGTAGGAACCAGACCCACCTACCTCCATGGTTATGGGTGTTTCTTCTGTCTCTTCCCAGACCAGCGAGTCTTGCGCGTTGTCTGACGTGGCGGTGATGTTTGGGGGTGGCGCATTTTCCATGGGGTCCGCTCTGGGCCTTGGTCTAAAAAAGACTTCAGGTGGTGATATGCGGACCCCGAGCTTTCACCAGTCCCATAGGGTAGACGTCGACTGGTGGACGCGATGGGGTGCTGCCGCTTGGGTATTGTTGTTTTGGGCCTGCCCTCATGAGACCGAAAGCTTTTTAGAGGCCTCTTCCATATCCTTTAATGTTTTCGTGAGGTCTTTGCCAAAGAGCAGTGTGTCTGGCTGGGGTTTTGCACAACCCCGCGAATTTTGGATTTAGGGCAGGTCTTATAATTTCTTAACGGAGGTTATTTATCTCGAACTGCGTGTTGCACAACAGCGCGAGAGTTGGTTTGTGGTCATCTCCGTATTGTCCACAGAACGAGCAAATGATGTGATGGCTGACGTCAGGAGCCTGAGGATCAGCTGCAGTTTCAGCTCCTGGTTCCGAATATTTGTCCCGACGTGCCCCCAGATTTGGCTGTTGACAGCCGGCACTTTGAGAGACTCATAATTTTTGGAGCTGTGTACAATTCTAAGGCCTCATTAACCACCTGCTCCTGTAGGGCCTGTTGGAGAGGTGGTTAATGCTGGCCGCTAGTTTAGGCTCTAATGGCCTTCCTGCACGTGGGGCTGCCACGTAGCGGTCCACCACACCCAGCAGCTCTTCCTGGTCCTGCACCCCTTGCATACTCCCGACTTCTTCAGCCAGCATCCCCTCTTCCTGACCGGCCCAGTCCTAGTCGCCAAAGCTGCCCTCGGGTGAGGAGGAAGGGATGGCCAGTGCACAAGGCACTGTGGAGGGAGTGCCTGAACTCCCCCTGCGAGACTGCTCCTCACGTAGCGCGTCTCGCTGGAGCACCTGCTCCAGGAGCCGCTCCATGCGGCTCTCCCTTGAACGGGTGGTGAGACGTCCCCGTCCGACGAGTCAGAAACCACTGGCCGGATGCTCTTCCTGGTGGCTATGTAACCAGTCCACTGCTCATGCGCTAGCGGGACTGGTCCCGGCCCGGTGTCGGGGATGGCAGAGCGCCGGGTATTTTCGATGGCCAGTGCACAAGGCACTGTGGAGGGAGTGCCTGAACTCCCCCTGCGAGAGCACCCCTCACGGAGCGCATCTCGCTGGAGCACCTGCTCCAGGAGCCGCTCCATGCGGCTCTCCCCCGAACGGGTGGTGGGACGTCCCTGTCCGACAAGTCGGAAGCCACCGGCCGGATGCTCCTTCTGTTGGCTATACAACGAGTCCGCTGCTCAGGCGCTAGCGGGCCTGGCCTCGGCACGGTGTCGGGGATGGCGGAGCGCCGGGTAAGCAGTCCTACCGCCTGTTGCTGCCCCCCCCCCCCCCAGATGGAACGTTCCTCCGTTGGAGTCGAGCGGGGTACAGGTTTGTTCAAGAGCCTTTGTTCTCTGCCTGTAAAATAAATCAGAAGGCTATCCTGTGAAAGAAACCTGACCTCAGGGTACTTACCTGACGGTCCGTTCTTTCAATCTGTAGCGGGAGCGCCTGACTCCCGATGCGGCCGCTGTTGCACTGCTGAACGCAATGCCGCGCATGCGTGCTGAGCGGGCTCTTCACGTAGTCACTAACATGACTCCGAAGTAAAATCTGTATCTTACGACAGATTGTCGAACCTCATTTGGCACTGGTGTATCGAGAGGAATATATGGGTAACAACGGTCTATCTACGAGGTAGATATAACACGGTGACAGATGCTGGATCACGAATGTTTAATAACAACACAGAATGGATGTTGAATCGGGCAGTATTTAACGAAATAACTACACGATTTGGCATACCAGATATTGATCTGTTTGCATCTAGACTAAACCATCAGTTACCCAGATATGTGTCCTGCGAGCTGGATCCAGGAGCAAAAGCAGTGGATGCTTTCCCCCTCAATTGGGGAGGAATGTTTATGTATGCTTTCCGCCAATTTGTCTCACAAACCGATGCTTGACCAAAATCAAGCAAGACTAAGCCACAGGCATATTTGTTGTGCCAGATTGGCCTACTCAAGCCTGGTTCCCAAAAACAAAAAATAAATAAATAAAAGATTTGGGAACTATAGTCCAGCCAGTAATGGCTGTACCCAAGAGCAGGGACCTCCTAGTGAACCCAGTTACAGGGAGTAATCATCCAGTACATGAACGTATTAACTTGTTGGTCTGCAGATTCTGAGGAGGCCATTTCAAGGCATAGGACTGTCCAAACAAATACAACACAGTTCGGATAACGGATGTCCTGGAGTTCCTATCAACCCTGTACTATAACTATAAACAAAGTTATAGTGCAATCTATATTGCCAGAGGCGCACTCTCCTCCTATCTGATGCTGGGAGCAGGGCACGGGTCGATAGGAACGCACACCTTTACAACAAAATTCATGAAGGGAATTTACAATTTAATTCCTCCAAGGCCAAGCTACACGGACACATGGGATGTGAGTGTGGTACTAACCCTACTTTGACAGTGGGGACCACCTATAACTAACCCTGAAGGTGGTATGCTGCCAATGAGTCCAGACACTGCAAAAGCTACGGTTGGACTACATGACCTCCAATATGAACAACATAACATTCCTAATCAGGAACCTGATAAAACAGAGCAGGCCAGGAATGCCAGGGATGAAGATCCAGTTCTTGGCATATCCAGAGGGCCAACGGTTGTGTATGTGGTAACATACTAACACCGCTATCTGAGAGTTACGGAGAACCTCAGAGGCTCAGAACAATCGGTCCTCATCAGCCATAAAAAACCTCACCAGAAGGTGTTAACTCTAACCATCACCAGATGGTCAAAGGAGGTAATGGCGGTAGCAGGAGTGAACATTTATATGGATAAATCTCACTCCACCAGGGCTGCACCTACGTCGGCAGCAAGAGCTATGGACGTGCCCCTTGACGACATCCTAGTGGCTGCAGGATGGATGAATGAAATAACGGTCCACCGGTTTTATAACAAACCCATAACCGGACTGGGGGTGTTTGAACGTACCATTTTAAGTTCTGTTCCTTAGTTTCCCCCCAAGGTTGGGAGGGGTAACTATTTTTTAAAACTTTTCTTTCATTTAAAGCATCAGTTTCTTTACTTAACTACGTAATGTCTGAATGCTTTAATGATTACACGCATCCATGGTCAATCCATTCAGTGTGTGACGCCTGGATTCGTAACCGGCGTAGAATCACAGAGCTTTGAAATCTTCACGTAGTCACTCATGTGACTCCGAAGTAAAATAGTAAGATTAAACGAGATCTTACCAGTTTGAAGTTTGATCTTGATTTTATGAGGAGTTACGATGAGCGATTACGTGCCCACCGCTCCCACCCTCATACTATCAAGGTCATATGGAAGTTCTAGTTTCTTGACAATCTTACTATTCTCAAGTCTTCTTTTTATCTGTGATGTAACACCGCTACTTTGAAGATTGACGCGCACGCAGACGGACGGCCCTTCTTCACGTAATCGCTCATCGTAACTCCTCATAAAATCCAGATCAAACTTCAAACTGGTAAGTTCTCGTTTAATCTTACTATTACAGCTTATAATGAAAACCTAGAAGCTAATAAGTTAACTCACTTGTCAAGAGGCTCCAAAAACAACCAAAGAAATGAATCACTTGGTAATGTCTTTGGATCCAAGCTGCATCTGCCTGTCTATCTGTAGTATGTCTATGTGGTGAACATTGCAAAGTAGTTAAGCACTTGAAGAGAGCCATGGGATCTCTTCATTAATACTTTCTAGCTAAGTTTTCTCCTATAACTTTCAACTGAAGGGTCTCGACCCAAAACGCCACCCATTCCTTCTCTCCAGAGATGCTGGCTGGATGTCCAGTCACTCTACACCTCCATCCCCCACCAGGATGGTCTCAAAGCCCTCCGGCTCTTCCTCGACCAGAGAAGCAACCTATGCCCAGCCACTGACACTCTCCTCCGCCTAGCGGAACTGGTCCTTACCCTCAATAACTTCATGTTTGACTCCTCCCATTTCCTCCAAACACAAGGCGTAGCTATGGGCACACGCATGGGCCCCAGCTATGCCTGCCTCTTTGTCGGATACGTCAAACAATCCTTGTTCAATACGTACCAGGGCCCCATCCCCGACCTCTACCTCCGTTACATCGATGACTGCTTTGGTGCCACCTCCTGCACCCACACACAACTGACTGACTTCATCCATTTCACCACCAACTTCCATCCGGCACTCAAATACACCTGGACCATTTCTGACACTTCCCTACCATTCATTGACCTCACTATCTCCATCTCAGGTGATAGACTTCTGACCGACATCCACTTTAAACCCACTGACTCCCATGGCTATCTGGACTACACTTCTTCCCTCCCTGCTTCCTGTAAGGACTCCATCCTCTACTCCCAATTCCTCTGTTTACGCCGCATCTGCTCCCAGGATGGGGCGTTCCACACCAGGGCATCTGAAATGTCCTCATTCTTCAGGGAACGGGGGTTCCCCTCCTCCACCATAGATGAGGCTCGCACCAGGGTCTCTTCCATACCCCGCAACACCGCTCTCTCTCCCCATCCCCGCACTTGCAACAAGGGCAGAGTCGCCCTAGTCCTCACCTTTCACCCCACCAGCCGTCACATACAACAAGTAATCCTCCGTCAGTTTCGCCACCTCCAACGTGACCCCACCACTCGTCACATCTTCCCATCTCCCCCCATGTCTGCCTTCCGCAAAGACTGCTCCCTCCGCAACTCCCTTGTCAATTCTTCCCTTCCCTCCCGTACCACCCCCTCCCCGGGCACTTTCCGTTGCAACCGCAAGAGATGCAACACCTGTCCCTTTACCTCCGCCCTCGACTCCATTCAAGGGCCCAAGCAGTCGTTCCAGGTGCGACAGAGGTTCACCTGTATCTCCTCTAACCTCATCTATTGCATCCGCTGCTCTAGATGTCAGCTGATCTACATCCGTGAGACAAAGCGGAGGCTGGGCGATCGTTTCGCCGAACACCTCCGCTCGGTCCGCAAGAACCTACCTGACCTCCCGGTGGCTCAGCACTTCTACTCCCCCTCCCATTCCCCATCCGACCTCTCTGTCCTGGGTCTCCTCCATGGCCAGAGTGAGCAACACCGGAAATTGGAGAAACAGCACCTCATATTCCGCTTGGGGAGTCTGCATCCTGCGGGCATGAACATTGAATTCTCCCAATTGTGTTAGCCCTTGCTGTCTCCTCCCCTCGGGCTGTCACCTCCCATCCCTCAGCCCTCGGGCTCCTCCTCCTCCTTTTTCCTTTCTTCTCCCCGCCACCCCCCATCAGTCTGAAGAAGGGTTTCGGTCCGAAACGTTGCCTATTTCCTTCGCTCCATAGATGTTGCTGCACCCGCTGAGTTTCTCCAGCATTTTTGTGTACCTTCGATTTTCCAGCATCTGCAGATCCTTCTTAAACAACATGTTGCCTGTCCCGCTGAGTTACTCCAGCATTTTGTACCTATCTTCCACTCTGACTCACCGATTCCTTGCTGGAGTACAATTCCAGAGGACACCACTCATCCAGCAATGCTTTGAGAGCCATTGCCGTTCACATATCTGCCGATATGTTGAGGGCTGACAGGCTAATCAGTCACAGGGAACATCCCAAGAGAGTTCAATCCTGCCGTCATTCATTATCTGGATACTCACTTCACGAGTTTCACTGCATAGCAGGCAACAGCAGACTGCTAAAAAGTGCCAAAGCATCTATGCTGGCATAATGATGAAGTTGGTAGAGATGCTGCCTTACAGCTCCAATGACCCAGGTTCAATCCTTATCTTTCTGCATTCTATCTATAACTATGAGAGATTTTTCTAGCTGCACTGATTTCACCATGCCAAAGATGTGTTGGTTAGTAGGTTAAGTGGACATAGTAATTTCCCCTATAGGTGTGTGGTAGAATCTCTAGGTAGGGAAGCTGATGAGGACAATATGGGGACAATAAAATGGGATTAGCTTAAATGGGTATGTGATGATCGGTGTGGACTTGGTGGGCGGAAGAGCCAATTTCTCTGTTACATGACCATGAATCTAAGCAGTATCTTTTTGTGATGGTACAGCACCTCTAAAAAGTGAGAAACTAGATTGATGTGGTGCAGTTAATAGTGTGGCGTGAATTGTTGTGTGTGTACTAGCACCTTTTAGCTACAAATAAATCTAAATCTAGTCACAAATTCCACAAAGATGGACCCAAAGATGGTTTCATATTGGTTGCCTTCATCTCAGTATCACTTGATGCAGTTGACCTGAGCACATGGACGCATTTAAGGAGGGGCTAGATTCGTGCAAGAGTGATAAAGGAATATAAATTGTCAACAGGTTTACATGAGGTAAAGTGGGTGAAAGAACATGAGGACTGACCAAACTGCGCTTTTTCCATTCTTTCAGTACAAACATAATATATTGAAGGCATTAGCAACCCTATATTGAGTATACACCTAATTTGAGGAAGGACATCGATGGATCGAGGAAGGCAGTGCAACGATGGTTCATGAGGTTAATCCTCGGGATGGCGGGACTGTCATATGAGGAAAGATTGGAAAGAGTGGGCTTTGTACTCTCTGGAATTTAGAAGGATGAGAGGATATCTTATAGAAACAAACTGTATGCAATTATTAAAGGACTGGCCAAGTTAGATGCAGGAAAAATGTTCCCAATGATGTGGGAGTCCAGAACTAGAGGCCACAGTCTAAGAATAAAGGGGAGGCCATTTAAAACTGAGATGAGAAAATGCTTTTTCACCCAGAAAGTTGTGAATGTGTGGAATTCTCTGCCACAGAGGGCAGTGGAGGCCAAATCACTGGATGAATTTAAGAGAGAGTTAGATAGAGCTCTAGGGGCTGGCGGAATCAAGGGATATGGGGAGAAGGCAGGCACGGGTTATTGATTGTGGATGATCAGCCATGATCACAATGAATGGCGGTGCTGGCTCGAAGGGCCAAATGGCCTCCTCCTGCACCTATTTTTTATGTTTCTATGTTTCTATGTGTGAAATGTCAGTACATTCAAAAGGAAAATTCTGAAAATTAGTGTATTCATGTTTGACACCTTGATAATGTTATTCTGAAATTGCATCTTAATCTACATTGGGAAACTGTTGTATAATGAGGGGTATTTGAATTCAGGATTAATCGTTTCCCACGGTAACAACAATGCTTAGTCACAGATGAATATTACTTCAGCCACATATTGTCGGGCATGATTTATAGACTACTGGAAATTTAGATTGATATTTTCACTCATAGTGGAATCCAATAGAGTAGCTATTGATATATATTGATTAGTGTCGCTATTGATCGTAGCTATTGAGTAACAATTATCTAATTGTGCAATGAAGTATACATATTCTAATTCTTTAAAGAAGAAACTGTTTCTTATTAAGCCAATGCATTTACATGATTCCACCTTTATACCCAATTAGATGTGTTTGAAGATGCTTGGGTGATACAAAATCAAAAAGCAAAATTATTAGAAATGTTGATGCAAATCTTCTATTGTGGTCTTATTGTATCTCCAAAACCTTCAAACTCTTCCTACATCAGTATATATAATGTTGTGATGAAAAAAAATAAGCTGGCGGATGTCCTCACAGACATTTTCAACATCTCCCTGAGCTAGACTACTGTCCCCCACCATCTTCCCGGTGTCAAAAAAGTCATTTGTCTCCTGCCACAATGACCAGCATTCTGTGGCACTGAGCCCCAACATGATGAAGTGCTTCGAACGGTTAGTCATGGGACACATTAAGAATAGCCTCCCCACCTCACCAGACCCCCACCAGTTCGCATACCTCCCTAACCGCTCCACAGAAGAGGCCATCTCCTCCACCCTCCATGCAGACCTCTCCCACATAGACAATAAAAAACCCACCAATGCTAGAATGTTATTTATTGACTTCAGCTCGGCATTCAACATGATCATCCCTCAGAAGCTGGTGAGGAAGCTCGCACTGCTCAGCCTCAATACCCCCCTCGGCAACTGGACCCTGGACTTCACACATCGACCACAGTCAGTCCGTGTTGGCTACAACACCTCAAACACCAACATCCTGAACACTGGAGCCCCCCAACGCTGGGTGCTTAGTCCACTACTATTCACACTACTTACCCACCACTGTGCCGCCAAACACAGCACCAACCAAATAATCCAATTCACCGATGACACTACGGTGGTGGGACTCATCAGAGACAACAATGAGACTGCCTACAGAGAGGAAGTGAACTGGTGCAAAGACAACAATCTGTCTCTGAATGTCACCAAGACCAAAGAGATGATTGTTGACCAGGAGAACGCAGGCTGCCCATTCCCCCCCACGCCCTACCCCCCGCACATCAAAGACTCCATCGTGGAGAGGGTGAGCAACATCAAATTCCATTGGCTGCGTCTCGCTAATGGCCTCTCCTGGTCTCTCAACACTACACACCTGGCCGGGAGGGCTCAGCAGAGGCTGTACCTCCTCAGGAGGCTGAAACGAGCGAGGCTTCCCCCACCCATCCTCTCTATGTTCTACACAGGTACCATAGAGAGCGTCATGACCGTCTGTTACGGGAACTGCACCGCATCAGGCAGGAAGACCCTGCAGCGATTAGTCAGGACAGCGGAGAACATCATCAGGGAGCCTCTCCCATCCATTCTGGACATTTTCAACAAAAGATGCCTCCGAAAAGCCTCCAACATTATAAAGGACTCCTCCCACCCCTCCCATGGACTATTTGCCCCTCTACTGTCTGGCTTGAGGTACCAGTGCATCAAGGCCAGCACCACCAGGAAGTACAACAGCACCTTCCACCTGGCTGTTAGAATGATGAGCACCCTGCTAACACCGTACATCAATATTAATCACTAAGCACGATGCACTATTTGTTCAAATGTACACTTATATGTTCAAACTAGACTAAGTGGGACCCGGTGGGTCCCATGGGAGGGCAGGTCCCCCAAAGCAATATTCCACCTCTCCACCAGTTCCAATATTGGTGGCCAGAGGGGGGGGGGGGGGTGGCTTTCTGTAGCGCTGGTATGGGTGTTGTGGGCTGAAGGGACTGGTCTCCAGAGGGCTACTATGGACATTGTGGGACAAATGGATTCTTGGGGAGCCAGCTCAATCCCTCAAGCCTGATGTGCTGGCAGCTCACTTACGGCTGGTGGGCTGGCAGTTGACTCATGGCTATTCCTTGAAATTCCATTTCAAGCAGGGTGCAAGGCCACCAAATTCAAATCCATTTCCCTACCATTTCAAGCAGGGTGCAAGGCCACTAAATTCAAGTGCAGTTTCTTACCACTTCAAGCAGGGTGCAAGGCCACCAAATTCAAGTGCAGTTTCATACCATTTCATGCAGGGTGCAAGGCCACCAAATTCAAATGCAGTTTCATACCATTTCATGCAGGGTCCAAAGCCACCACATTCGAATGCAGTTGCATACCACTTCAAGCAGGGTGCAAAGCCACCGATTTCAAGTGCGGTTTCCTACCACTTCAAGCAGGGTGCAAGGACACCGAATTCAAGTGCAGTTTCCGACCACTTCAAGCAGGGTGCAAGGCCACCGAATTCAAGTGCAGTTCCATACCATTTCATGCAGGGTGCAAGGCCACTAAATTCAAATGCAGTTTCATACCATTTCATGCAGGGTGCAAGGCCACCACATTCAAATGCAGTTTCACAGCATTTCAAGCAGGGTGAAATCACCACAAAACCACCATAAAACCATACAAAACACCACACTCACAGTTCAGTGGACAATCAGTGTGTTCAGTTGATTCACACCTCAGACAGAGTCATGATGTCTCCCTCACCCATCATGCAGACACTGAGCCACACCCGGGTTTTATAATCCCTCCCCCCTCCCACCGGAAAAGGTGTGGCCTTCGTGGCATGATTGACAGGAGAGAGATTCTCAACACTCTCAGGAGAGAGATTTTTAAACACTAATAACACTTTTATTTTTCATTAATGGGAAGAATCCTCTGCCCCTGATGAGTGGGACTGAGTAAGATCTCTAAAAATCATAGCCGTAAGTGGTAGCATTATATCTAAAATCAATATACAGTGCAAACAGGAATTTGTCAAGTTTAGACTTCCAACCATTTGCAGTGCTTTTACTTCAACCCAAACCCCCACCAACCATTTGCAGTGCTTTTACTTCAACCCCAAACCCCACCAACCATTTGCAGTGCTTTTACTTCAAACCAACCACATTTTCATTTTCAAACCACATTAAGGGCACTCAAGGTCAATAAAACCACACTCACAGTTTAGTAGACATGTGTTCAGTGTTATTCGCAGCTCAGACTGAGAGACGTGACCTTCTCACTTCCCCCATCTTGCAGAGACTGACTGAGGCACAACACTTCTGGGTTTTATAGTCCCTCCCCCCTCCCACCAGCAGGGGCAGCAGAGAGAATCTCAACATTTTTAAAACATTAATAATTCTTTTATTTTTCATCGATGGGAACAATTCTCTTGTCATGCACAGCGGAGTGGGACTGAGTAAGGTGGCCAAAAGTCACAGCCGCAAGTGGCAGTGTTTTTTCTAAAATCATGAAACAGGAAAACAGGAAGTGGTCAAGATCAGACTTTTAGTAATATAGATGATAAATAAATTATCATTATTACATTTCTTATACTAAAAAACAAACAAAAAACAATGGCAAATGGAAAATAATGCAGAATTATATGGTTCTGCATGCAGAAAGGTCAGATAATCAATGCAGTTTAAATGTTGAAATAGAAAAGGGTGAAGATGAAAGAGGATTAAGGAGCAGATTTGAGGTTCATCTGGTGCAACAATGGAATGGCAACAAATAGCTGCGGGAAAAAAAACACACTAGCTGAGTAGGAATCAGAGGAGATAATGATCGCACATTTCAAAGCTCGAGTCAGACTGTACCTGAATAATGTGTCTGGTACTGCTCAACAAAGACCAAGGAGACTTGCTAATGTAAGAATTAAATCGTAAAGTGCTGGCAAATGTGGAGTGGGGAAGGATTGTTTTTATTTAGTTTTTTTGAGTTGCTGCGCAGAAACAGGCCCTTCGGCCCACCAAGTCTGTACCGACCGGCGATCCCCACACACTAACACTCTCCTGCACACACTAGGAACAGTTTTACACTTTTACATTTTATATCAAACCAATTAACCTACAAACCTGTGCGTCTTTGGAGTTTGGGAGGGAACCGAGAATGAAGAAGGATTGTTCAGTGAATTTATGTACCATTGTCTGCACCAGACACATGGCGACTCTTGTGTATTGCCTCTAGAGGTGAAGTCTGCTGTACGATTTTACTGGCTGTATGCAAAACAAAGTATTTCACTATACCTAAATACATGTACATCAGTACATCTTGATGTACATCTTGTACATCAGTGGAGCTGCACACTAAATCTCGTTGCACTGGCGTGCAATGACAATAAAATATATATTATTATTATTATTATTATATTATGTGACAATAAAGTATCATTGTATATTTACTACTCAAGCAACATTATAAAAACTTCTCTTTCCATGCCCTGTGTTCTGCACTCACGGCGGTTCTCCTTCCATCCTCCATGTTGTACACCTGTGCGTGATACACCATTTCTCACAACAGTTTTGCAGTTGTCCTTCCGTGCTGTGTTCTGCACGCTCCGCCTTGTCCCAACACCCGCAGGCCCTCGCTCTGTGTCTCCCGCAGCTCCAATGGATCTCAACTTTACTTCATCCTCTGCCTTCAATCAGTCTGAGCTTCACGAAGGATCACAAGCTTTCCCACCTTTAGACAGTCCCTCCATAGCCTCTCCTCGATGTAGCAGTGCACCGACCGCCTGCAGGCCGGATGATCTACCGCAGGATCATGTTGTTCGCCCGAGCACAATAAGGCTGAGACCCGCAATGCCATCACAGCGCAAATGCTGACTGCCTCCCCGACCACTCTCAGACTGGGGCCACCCAAGCTGCTGCTACTGCACCAACCCTCACCGGGACAACTGAATCCCAACCACAGCACCCCCTGGCTTCTCCAGGCCAGGCCTACTGCGCCAACGCCACCACCGGGCCACACACAATAGACAATAGACGATAGACAATAGGTGCAGGCGTAAGCCATTCGCCCTTCGAGCCAGCACCGCCATTTAATGTGATCATGGCTGATCATTCCCAATCAGTACCCCGTTTCTGCCTTCTCCCCATATCCCCTGACTGCTATTTTTAAGAGCCCTATCTAGCTCTCTCTTGAAAGAATCCAGAGAACCTGCCTCCACCACCCTCTGAGGCAGAGAATTCCACTCTCTGTGAGAAAAAGTGTTTCCTCGTCTCCGTTCTAAATGGCTTACTCCTTATTCATAAACTGTGGCCCCTGGTTCTAGACTCCCCCAACATCGGGAACATGTTTCCTGCCTCTAGTGTGTCCAAACCCTTAGACCAATCTTATATGTTTCAATGAGATATCCTCTCATCCTTCTAAACTCCAGACTGTACAAGCCCAGCTGCTCTATTCTCTCAACATATGACAGTCCCGCCATCCCGGGAATTAACCTTGTGGTTACACACAGGTCGGGTCCAGCGGCTTTGTCCCCACTGCCGACCCTCACAGCTTCCTCGGCAACCCCCAGGCACTGGCTTTGCACGTCCGTACCTGACTTTGCAGATCCCATGCCAGGGCCACTGACTCTGATGAGTCTTACCTCCCCCTGTGGCGACTGGCTGGCCAGGGTTGTCCACTCAACTGGGCTCAAGGCCCGGTTATTAAAGGTTCAAAGGTTCAAAGGTTATTTATTGGTCACATACACCTAGGTGTAGTGAAATGCTTCTTGCCAATGCAGCACATAAAGAAAGAATACAGACATAACATTAATAAGAGATTTAAACATAAAGAACATCCCCCCACAATGGCTCCCACCATGAGGGAAGGCACAAAGTCCAGTCCCCAACCCCAGTTCACCCATAGTCGAGCCAATTGAGGCCTCCACAGTTGCCTCTACGGAGGCCCGATGTTCCAAGCCGTTCTCGCCGGGTGATGGTGCTCCGGCGTCGGGAGAATCCTCACAGCGGCTTGGGACACCTGGAACGGCCGCTTCCGTACTGGAGGCCGCGGCTTCCAAAGCCAACAAGGCCGCGCCGGTTGGAGCTCCACTACTGGCGATCTCGTCGCGAGATCCCAGGCTCCCGGTGTACAGTTCGGCGCCGCCGCCTGCAGCTGGCCGCTCCTCAGACCCGCAGCTCCGCGATGTTGTTCCCGGCGGTCTTCAGCTCACCGGAGCTCCAGCGCGGCGACTCGGACAAGGCATCGCCCGCTCCACGATAGCGCTCCAGCGCTGTGCCGCTGCCGAAGCCGTGGTTCTGGGCGGTCCCCAACAGGAAACGCCGCTCCAGGCCCGCTGGTAGACCGCGAGGACGGGTCGAAACTGCAGCCCGGAGAAAAGCTGCCTCTCCGACCAGGTAGGGACCCTGAAAGGTAGTTTCCCCCTTCCCCCCCCCCCCCCCACATAAAAAAGTCTAGAACTCCAGAAACAAAAACACTTTAACTAACTAAAAATTAAAAAAAAGATGAAAAGACGGACAGCTACTGGCTGGGCAGCCGCACACAGGTCAGCGCCCCCTAGTCAGGGATCTCCACACTGCCGGCTCCACATGTTGGCTTCACTTGATATGATTTCCCCCCCCCTCCAGCCTTCCTACAGGAAATCTCAATACCCTCACCACTGGGTCCCAGTCTGAAGAACCGAAATGTCACCCATCCATGTTCTCCTGCCTGACCTGCTGAGTTACTCCAGCACTTTGCATCTGTTTCATAAACCAGCATCTACAGATCCTTGTGCCTACATTATAAAAACATTGTCTGACATTAATCATGTAGCTGTCTTGGGCTCTTGTTCACACAAATTGGCTGTTATCTTTCCTCAATATGAAATGATTACTCTTCAGCTTCAGTTTATTGGTCACATAAATTCAGAGAGAATCTGAGCCCGTCAAAGTTGGCATGTAAATGTAAAGGAAGGAACTACAGATGCTGGTTTACACCAAAGATAGACACAAAATGGTGGAGTAACTCAGAGGGACAAGTAGCATCTTGTAGAGAGAAGGAATGGGTGTCTGAAGAAGGGTCTCGACCCAAAAACGGAGCTGAGCTACTTCAACATGTAAATGTAAGTTCTTTGTATATGTCATTTACTATCCAGTTGCTGTCCAAAGCTACTGGCTGGCTGCAGTCAGAACATTTCCATTGATCTGAAGATATTTGAATTATGCTGAGAAGTTTCTTCATCATGATTAAAATTTAGGTTGGCTTATACCGAGAGGCTTTGAGCTTAGGCATGAGGCACAACCAAAGTACTTTGTGACACCTTCTGGAACTGAATAGCTCAATGGCCTTTACTGTTTGAAACGATCTGTGAAGAAAGAAAATGTTCTGGTATCATCCAGAGAGCTGAAGTCATCCGTAAATCTGTATCCTTGCAACACATGGTGTTGAGAAGGCGTGGAAAGAAAGGAACGTTGTTCTTAAATGACTGGCCTTCGCAACTCCATTAATTAGCACCATGAAGACCAGAATAAATCATTGTTTAAGAAGGAACTGCAGATGCTGGAAAATCAAAGGTACACAAAGAAAGGTCTGAAGAAGGGTTTTGGCCCGAAAAGTTGCCTATTTCCTTCGCTCCATAGATGCTGTTGCACCCGCTGAGTTTCTCCAGCATTTTTGTGTACCGGAATAAATAATCTTTGCTCAGATTGCCGACTGTCGAACTTGCAACATTACTCTTACATTAATCAGTGCCAAGAACACTGAGCATATTACTAACGAACCCCCCCCATGTGAAACACTCGGAGCATGTCTGAGAGGTGCAGTGAAGTGCAATTTACATATAAATGCCTTCTCTCCTTTTTACAAATGCAATGTCCACTTAGCTGACACAGAAGCCTGCTCTAAACCTAATCCTGCGGCAGCAAGCAGATTTGAGCGCTGAGAAGGTACTATTTGGTCCGGTTTTAATGACCGCACCCTTTTACTTGCCTGCTCTGCATGGTCACGTTCGAAGGCATGCTTGGTCACCACACCGTTTTTTAAAGTTTTTTTTTTTAACCGAAATATATTGAATCAATTATTGCAATAATATCCACAATACAAAACAATAGCAAACAAACCCACCAGCAAAATAGAAAATCACCCAATTATCTAAACAGATATTCCTAAAAGTAACCCTTGTCAAAGATGCATTCCCCCCCTCCCCCCCCCCACCCCCCACCCCCCGGCGGTGCCCAGCGATCCCGGAAAGCAAGACTACACCATCGGGTCATTGTCAGAGACATCAGTCCACAGCTCAGTGACTCTGCAGTTTCAAAACTGCAGCCGGAAATCACTGAGCTGAATGGATTCTCTCGCTGCAGAGGTTTACTGCTGCCGGGGGAGATGGAATGAAATGTTCATTACAAAAAGGCTGAGACTTAATGCAAATCTAAGCCATTTCAGGCAACACAAATCCTCTCATCTGATGTTTATCCTGCTGGACGTGTTCATGCTTCACACTGGGTTGACAGCATATACTAGTTCTCCCAGGTTCCACGGCAAAATTCCTGAAGTTATTTATTTCTGTTTCTACTGGAAGCTCTTGGTTGGGAGGGTGGCAGTGAGCTGGTTTGGAATGGTGATGCTTTAGTCTGATTTATGACAATTAAACAGTGTCTGTATGCTTGAAGCAGACTGACTGAGACATTGCACACTGTGTACACACTTCCCTTTTTTTTTACTTGGTGTTTGCCTCGAGACGAGTTATTGCTTGGATATAGGGCCGTAAGGTCATAAGTGACAGGAGCAGAAATAGGCCATTTGGCCCATCAAGTCTACTCCGCCATTCAATCGTGGCTGACCTATCTCTCCCTCCTAACCCCATTCCCCTGCCATCTCCCCATAACCCCTGACACCCGTACCAATCAAGCATCTGTCAGTCTCTGCCTTAAAAATATATAACTTAACATGTGTCACATAGAATACATGCAGCAATATATGGTATTGAATTCATGGCAGACTATACAGACTATAATATCAGGCTATACAGACTGAAAGTATGCATAAAAGGTATATAATGTAGAATGCTTGGCAGAGAATGCATGCATGCAACATATATAATATGGTATACGTGTCATAGAGTGCATGCAGCAACATATATGATATTGAATGAATGGCAGAGATTGCACGCATGAAAGGTATATGATGTAGATGGCATGGCATCGAATGCATGTGGGAGAGTCTAGAACTAGAGGGCACAGCCTCAGAATTCAAGGATGTTCTTTTACGGAGGAGATGAGGAGAAATTTCTTTAGTCAGAGGGTGGTGAATCTGTGGAATTCTTTGCCACAGAAGGCTATGGAGGCCAAGTCAATGAATATTTTTAAGGCAGAGATAGATAGATTCTTGAATAGTACGGGTGTCAGAGGTTATGGGGAGAAGGCAGGAGAATGGGGTTAGTAGGGAGAGAGATCAGCCACGATTGAATGGCGGAATAGATAGGCTGAATGGCCTAATTCTACTCCTTTTCCTTATGACATATTAAGTGCAAGGCATCGAATGCATGTTCTGTGTGTGTGTGCTACCACTTCATGGTATTCTGCAGAGACCTGTATTTTTAATATTACTGACCTACTAGTCCCATGACTGCATGTCTGGTGCAACAGGGAACATGATGAATGGGAATTGCAGAAGTGCAGGTCTCCTAAGGTCCTGCAAATGTTTTTACCATTTTCTATTTCCAACCTTCAGAGGTTTGACTGATCAGTGGGATTAACAAAATGTCACAAAGCCACACTCTTGATAATCCTGAGGGCATTAGGAAGGGCAATATCAATACCATTTGTTTTCTTCTTTCAACTAATGCAAAGTGGCCCATTCAGTGGCCACAATAAGAATTATTTGATCATGCCCCTCTTACAGCTGACAGGTGTGGGTGCTGTGTTGGAAGCAACTGCGGCTGCTGGTTTAAACCGAAGATCAACACAAAATGTTGGAGTAACTCAGCGGGACAGGCAGCATCTCTGGAGAGAAGGAACAGGTGACTTTTCAGGTCGAGACCCTTCATCAGACTAGTCAGGGGAAAGGGAAATGAGAGATATAGACAGTTACTTGGAGAGATAAAGAACAAATGAAAAATTTGCAACAATATGCAAAACATATGCAAAAAAGTAACGATGACAAAGGAAACAGGCCATTGTTAGCTGTTCGCTAGGTGAGAATGAGAAGCTGGTGCAACTTGGTTGGGGGAGAGATGGAGAGAGAGGGAATGCAGTTGTTCCTTGAAGTTAGAGAAATCAATAACATACCACTGGGGTGTAAGCTGCCCAAGCGAAATATGAGGTGCTGTTCCTGCAATTTGTGCTGGGCCTCACTCTGACAATGGAGGAGGCCAAGGACAGAAAGGTCAGTGGGGGAATGGGAAGAGGAATTAAAGTGTTTAGCAACCGGGAGATCAGGTAGGTCCAAGTTTGGTTGTCACTGGCGTGATCGACATGATGTTGATGTTCTGGCTAACAGTTACTGAGAACAGTTACTGAAAACAGTTACACTGCCCTCTCTCCCCATCACCCCACTCGTAACAAGGGCAGAGTCCCTCTAGTCCTCACCTTTCACCCCACTGGCCGTCACATACAACAAATAGTCCTCCGTCATTTTTGCCACCTCCAACGTCACCTCACCACTCGCCACATCTTCCTATCTCCCCCCCTCCCGTCTGCTTTCCGCAAAGACCGCTCCCTCCGTAACTCCCTGGTCAATTCTTCCCTTCCCTCCCGCACCACCCTTCCCCGGGCATTTTCCCTTGCAACTGCAAGAGATGCTACACTTGTTGCTTTACCTCCCCCCTCGACCTTCAAGGACCCAAGCAGTCATTCCAGGTGCGACAGAGGTTCACCTGCATCTCCTCCAACCTCATCTATTGCATCCGCTGCTCTAGATGTCAGCTGATCTACATCGGTGAGACCGAGCGTAGGCTTGGCAATCGTTTCGCCGAACACCTCCCCTTGGTCCGCATTAACCAATCTGACCTCCCGGTGGCTCAGCACTTCAACTCCCCCTCCCATTCCGAATCCGACCTCTCAGTCCTGGGCCTCCTCCATGGCCAGAGTGAGCACCACCGGAAATTGGAGGAGCAGCACCTCATATTCCGTTTGGGCAGTCTGCACCCTAGCACCCTAACATTGAATTCTCCAATTTCCGGTAGCCCTTGCTGTCTCCTCCCCTTCTCAGCTCTCCTTCAGCCCTCGGGCTCCTCCTCTTCCTTTTTCCTTTCTTCTCCATGAACCCCCCCCCCCCTCCCCCCACATCAGTCTGAAGAAGGGTTTTGGCCCGAAACGTTGCCCATTTCCTTCGCTCCATAGATGCTGCTGCACCCGCTGAGTTTCTCCAGCACTTTTGTCTACCTTCGATTTTCCAGCATCTGCAATTCCTTCTTAAACACACTAAAAGGGATTCAGGAAATAAATCATCAACAACGTGCAGTGAACAAAGAAACTAAAAATATATGAAGCCATGCCAATTAAATTAGATCCTCTTTTGATAGTCTTTTTGCTCCCTCTCTTTGAATTTATTGTTGCAAGAAGTGGGGAGCGGAATATTATAAAAACAAAAAGAACTTATAAAATTAAAACCTAGAAAAGTCTGAAGAAAGGTCGCAACCCGAAACGTCACATCCACCTTCATTCATCCCAGCCTTCTCTCCGGAGATGCTGCCTGTCCCGCTGAGTTACTCCAGCGTTTTGTGCCTATCTTCTGTTTAAACTAGCATCTGCAGTTCCTTCCTACACTATAACATTAACAAAGGATATGTGCATAATTTTATGTAATACATCATCTGGTCTTAAAATGATTCCAGGTTTGTTGTATGTTAGAGAACTCTGCTGCTCCGTGAGATCTGTGCCTTATGGCTAAAGGAAGCATTATCTCCCTAGTTAGCTGACCAGACTCAGAAACTGCTGGGATTCACAGTCTGGGCTCTTATTTCCTGAGGTGAATTTCTAATTGGTGTCACGATTGACTGGACACAGGATCTGCTCTTGCGAAGCAGAATCTCTGTTCTGCTTCAGGGGCATTGGCGAACATCGCGAAGGAAACCACACTTAAGAAAGTACGGGTGTCAGGGGTTATGGGGAGTACGGGAGTACTAATTGATTAGTACGGGTGTCAGGGGCTATTGGGGTTAAGAGAGAAAGATAGATCAGCCATGTTATAATGGCGGAGTAGACTTGATGGGCCGCATGGCCTAATACAGCTCCTTCACTTATGAATCCATATTTGTCTTGTGTTTCAATCAATGTCAAAACAAGGTAAACAAGTTATTTGTCAAGGAGTAACACCGCGGGTCAAATGGCATCTGTGGAGTGATTAGACCAATAATGTTTTAGGTTGGGATTCCTCTTCAAACTGATGGAGTAGGGAGGATAAAGCTGGGAAAGAGAGGTGGGGTAAAGGTGGGGTGGAGCAAAGAATAGCAACCTTCTGATTCTTCATCTCTGGTTTTTATCAAACCACCTGACTTTCAAAACAGGTAGGAAGGAACTGCAGATGCTGGATAATACCAAAGGTAGCCTGAACTCAACGGGACATGCAGCATCTCTGGATAGAAGAAACGGATAGACAGATTGAAGAAGTCAATAGTCCAGCTTTCTCCCCCTCACGCAATTAATCTGAAGAAGGACCTGACCTAAAATCTTGCCTATCCCTGTTCTCCATGCTGCCTGACCCTTTGAGTTACTCCAGCACTTTGTGTCTATAAGCGAGTTCGGTATTCCCAGGTCATAGGTCACTAGCTATAAAGACTCGGCAACAGTGGTGCTGCATTTTGTGCAGGCTTGCGTTTCGTCCGGGGTCGGGTCCGGGGTTGGGTTCGGGCTCTCCGTCGCTGCGGGTGCTCTAGAGTTACTGCTGGGCCGTCCCCGTCCCCTCCTTGGTGTCCCGTCCCTGTCCGGAGGTGTCCAGGGTGGCCCTGGGCTGGCGGGGCGGTCCCAGACTTGCAGCTGCTGGCTCCAGCTCGGCCCTGCTGGTCCTGCCAGGTTGGCCGGCAGCCCTCCACCTCCACCCCCCTCCGTCCAAAACCAGGATCCTGCTGAAGATGGGCAGCCGGCGGCTGGATGAAGTGGCAGCGGGTACCGTAGGGCCAGAGGCCGATGGTGTGCAAGGGACGTCTTGTACTTGGGGTGGCGGCTGAGGGAGCGCAGCTTGGGCCGTGGGCGCCCATCGAGGAGCAGGTTCCTCTGGAGATGGAGCGGGGTTGGGCTGGAGTTGGTGCTGGCTGTGGGTTCTCCGTGCTGGCGGTGGGCCTGGAGGCCGGTGTCCCGTTGGTCCGGACGTCTCCAACTGCCCCCCGGGTGGGAATGGGACACTCGAGTGTGGGGGGGGGGGGGGGGGAAAGAACCGGGTTGGTCCAATGGCGGTGTCGGCAGCGCTTGCGGCGCCGGGGACACGGGTTCGATCCTGACCGCAAATGAGGCGCGGTTTGGCGGTTGAGAGCTGGTCCAGTCTTCACCCCCCCCCCCCCCACCCGCCTGGTCACCCCCACCCACCCGGTTCGATTTTTATTTATAGCGTCCGAGCTTCGACAAATCCCATGATTCCTTGCGTTTTTCGGAATACCGAACTCGCTTATTGACTGATGTGTACTACGAACCCAATGATTTCCTGCCTTCGTTACACCTCCTACCACCCTGCTTCTTGTAAGGATGCCATTGTTTACTCTCAACATCTCTGAATCAGTCACGTCCACTTCCAATATGAAGCTTCCCATCCTAAGACATCCGAGATATCGTCTTTCCCCATTAAACATGATTTCTTCCCTGTAGTAGTAAATTGATTCTTCAGCCATGTCTCCTCTGCATCCTGCAGTTCAGCTCTCTCTCCATCTACTCCCAGATGGAAGAAGAATAGAGTCCTCACCTTTCATTCGACCAGCCTCTGCATCCAACACATCATTCTGCAATATTTTCATCACCTTCAAAGTGATTCCACCACTAGTCACATCTTCCCATTGAGACCACTCTCTCTGCAATTATTTGTTTCGCTCATTCCTTTCCCCCCCCCCCACCCCTCCCTAGGCACCTTCCCCTCGAACTGCAGGAGGTGTTTAAATCCACCCCCTAAATCTTCTCGCTCACGTCCTTCCAGGTGAGGCAGAGGTTCACATGCACCTCCTCCAACCCCATCTGCTACATTTAGTGCTCCTGATGTGGCCTCCTTTACATCAGCAGGACCAAGCATAGACCAAGCAATCGGTGGGCGGCGCGACTTTCGTCAGCAGCGGCCTCTGCAGTCCGTCTGCGTTTTTATTATTTTATGTCTTATGTTTTAATGTACTTTTTGTTATTTTTGTTGGTGTATGTGTGTGGGGGGGTGGGGGTGGTGTGGGTAACTTTTAAATCTCTCCCTGCACGGGAGACCCGACCTTTTCTTTGTCGGGTCTCCGTTGTCGTTGGGGCTGCAACGAGGAGCGGCCTCCAACTGGAAGACCGGAAGCTGTGGTGCCGACTACTCACCTCACCGTCGCGGAGCTGGCCGAGTCCAGAGCAGCTGGAGCCGTGGTGGACGCTGCTGCGCCCCGACCCCCGGAGATTCGGTGGCTGCAACTGCGGGTTTGGCGGGCGGCACCGGGAGCCCGCGGGTCCCTGGAGGGAGACCGCTTTTCAGGGCTTCCGCAACGGCGACTTCTCCCGCCCGAGTTGCGGGGTTGAAGAGCACCTGAGCGGGGCTTTACAGCACCGCCCTGCGCGGCTTGGAATGGCCGCGGGACTGCGAGCGCGCGCCGGGGGCTCTAACATCAAGACCCGGTGTGCGGCCTTTCATCACCCGGCGTGGCTTTAATGGCTGCGGGACAATTCACCATCGCCCGCCGGGGGCTTTGACTTTGACTCTGACATGGGGGGGAGAGTGCAGTGGAGAGATATTTATGTAAATTATGTTGTGTCTTTGGTCTATTTGTTTGTAATGTATGGCTGCAGAAACGACATTTCGTTTGGACCTCAAGGGGTCCAAATGACAATAAATTGAATTGTATTGTATTGAATTGTATGTATTGTAATCATGCTCTGTCTGCTGGAGCTTCTTGTTGCCATTTTAACTCCCATGTCTATTGCTGTACCAACCTTTCTGTCCTTGGTCTCCATTGCCAGAGTGAGGCCCCACACAACCTGGAAGAACAGCATATTCCACTTGTGTTGCTTGCAACCCAATGACATGGACATTGAATTCTCCAATTTCAATTTTCACCATTACTTTTCTCCAAGTAATAATATCCCTCCCACTCTTTCATTGGCCCCCATTTTGGTGTGCATCCACATCCCCTACCATCCCCTACCATCTTAGTCACCCTGCTTCTTTCCCCCCTGTCTGCTTCTCTCCCATCACCAAGTGTCATACTTTCTGTTGCTTTCCATTCATACCCCTTCCTCTGGTTTTACATTTCACTCCTCTTCTTCTCTCCTTATTGGGCACCCCTTTGTCTCATATTCCATTTCTACCCTTTGTCACTTACTCCTCCCATCTTCCAATCAACCCACCCACTTATCGGCCTCTCTCCACTGACTCCCTGTGCGATTCCGTATACATTTCAAGACCCTCCTCTATGTCTACAAAGCCCTCAATGGGCTTGCCCCCTCCTACATTAAAAGTCTTCTCGCCCACAACTCCACCTCCAGGTCCCTCAGATCGGCCGACTTGGGGCTGCTGAATATCCCGCGGTCTAGGCATAAGCTTAGGGGCGACAGCGCCTTTGCGGTTGCAGCTCCTAGACTGTGGAACAGCATCCCCCTTCCCATCAGAACTGCCCCCTCCATCGGCTCAAGACTAAAATCTTATCTATACTCCCAAGCCTTTCCTGACGTCCACTGAGCGAGGGCTATATGTATATGTATGTAGTTTGTTTGTCTATACTATTCTTATAACAATTGTAAAGCACTTTGGCCAACGGGAGTTGTTTTTTAAATGTGCTATATAAATAAATGTGACTTGACTTGACTTGACTATATCCATCTTCCATTTGAAGGAACTGCAGATGCTGGTTTAAACCGAGGATAGGCACAAAATGCTGGAGTAACTCAACAGGACCGGCAGCATCTCTGGAGAGAAGGAATGGGTGATGTTATGGGTCGAGACCCTTCCGAAACGTCACCCATTCCTTCTCTCCAGAGATGCTGCCTGTCCTGCTGAGTTACTCCAGCATTTTGTGTCTGTCCACCTACCATTTCCCTGGCTTTGCCCCACCCCTACCTCTCTTTTCCAGCTTTGTCCTCCCCAAGTCCGAAGAAGATTCCAAACCATCACCTGTCCATTCCCTCCATAGATGCTGACTGACCCCCTCAGTTACTTGAGCACTTTGTTTTACACATGGTATTTACAGATTCATCTTGCTTAAAAATTAATTTCATGCATTCATCACTTTATCTAAGTTGTTGCAGCAGTTCCAATGTGCACAGGGTAAAAAGATGCCTTAACATTTGTCATGGATTTGCTTTAATGGAGATTTCTAATGTGTTGTGAATGGATTCGTCTTTCCACTTTATTTACTGTATTTACTGTTCAAGTGGTAGAAAAGAAAGCAATAAAATACTATTAATTTTGCTGCCAGGTGCTGAAAACACCAACAATGATGCTTGTCAGATATTTCATCTGAGCAGTGTCTTGGCAGTTGATAGTAAAGAAAAGAAAATATCTATTTGGTCATCTCAAGTGAAGATGTCCCACCGATCAGCATACACTGGCATGCAAAGCTAACTTATTTAATGTTATTATTTGATGACGATGCTTTATTACATTATTTACTTGAACTGTTTATTGAGGAATAGTTCCATTAGAAGGAATGGGTGAAGTTTTGGGTCGAGACAGTCTGAAGAACAGTCTCTTCAGACTGAAACGTCACCCATTCCTTCTCTCCTAATTGTAGCCAATTACAAAATTCAATGACTAGATCTAAACATCTATCAATTTCTTAAGAAAAGGTTAACATTTTTAAAAAGCCTAAGTGTCCAAATAACATTCACACAAGAATTAACAATATAACATGATTTTTAAATCTCATTGTCATGAATTTATTGGCCAAATGGAAGGAATTCAGTGTTTAATTCCCATAAATTAATGGCCATTTTAATCATCTTGCGAGTAGGATTTTGTGGAATGCGATCGTTTGGAACATTGCGGTTGCGGTGAATTTAAACCCCATATCAGCAGGAAAAACACTGCCGGTTCGTATGGGTCCTAAGTCACCTTTTTGCAACGTAAAATTTTGAAGAAGCACGTTTACATGTACAATAAACGGCTTTCCTTTACCTGTCCCGTACGTGAAATCTGTCCCTGTTGTCGGTGTTGACGACTTTAGAAGTTGATTTTTAATTTACTCCTGCTATTAAAATATCCAGTTTAAAAAAACCGTAATAAACCCGATGTCGGAACCATTATTCTTCAGCAGCTAAACAGCCTGATAAAAATCGATTTCAACAGGCTGGGGAAAAACGGCATTTTAAACCCGCCCCCCTCTCAAAGGCGCCAAAGTCACACGGGCAGTGACAGAACTGCAGTGCCGCTGAAGGTAAGTTTTGTAACATACCTACAGGAAGGAAATTGGTCTGCCAAAGGTCACAACACACAAGGTATACAAAAACCTGAAATCAAAAGTGAAAACAAAAAGGAAAAGACAAGCGACTGTTGGCTGGCATCTTCACCGAAACAAACAAACAAACAAACAAACACAGACAGAGGATTCTAAACCAGAGTGCCCCACTTCCCCCTCCCCCACACCCGTTCCCCCTTTGTTCTCCCATCATCCCTCACAGCACCGGGTCCCCACCGTTCTTCACAGAGGTCCCCTACGCTTGGTCCCCATCGTTCTTTGTTCTTCACGGTGGTCACCCTTCGCCGGGTCCCCATTGTCTTCCTCTCCCCCTCACGCTCATCGACCGCGAAGCCCCATTGCCGCCGCTGTTTAGCCTCACTCTGACAATGGAGGAGACCTAGGACAGAAAGGTCAGAGTGGGAATGGGAAGGAGAATTCCGTCAGGTAGGTTCCGGCAGACTGAGCGAAGGTGTTCAGCAAAACTATCGCCCAGTCTATGTTTGGTCTCGCCGATGTACACGAGTCCACATCTTGAACAACAGATCCAGTAGATGAGGTTGGAGGAGGTGCCAGTGAACCTCTACCTAACCTAACAGGACTGTCGGGGTCCCTGGACAGAGTCGAGGGAGGAGGGAAAAGGGCAAGTGCATCTCCTGCGGTTGCAAAGGAAGGTACCTGAGGAGGGGGTAGTTTGGGTGGGAAGGGATGAGTTAACCAGGGAGTTGCGAAGGGAACGGTCTGCAGGAGGCGGAAATACATGGAGATGAGAAGATGTAACTAGTGGTGGGATTCCGTTAGAGGTGGCAAATGTGTTGGAGGATTATGTGTTGTGTGCAACCGCTAATGGGGTGAAAGGTAAGGACTAGGGGGACTCTGTTTCTGTTGCGACTGGGGGGAGGGAGAGCAAGGGTGAAGTTGCGGGGTCCTGAGGAGGCACGAGTGAGGGCCTCATCTATGATGAGAGAGGTAAAACCCCAATCCCTAAAGAATGAGGACATCTCGGATGTCCTGATATTGATAATATCAGGCATTTTGGGTGCTTGACAAAATGGAGGATTTCTGTAAAACCTGCTTGTCTTATTTTGCAACAGCTGTAAAGACCACGAGGATCATGGCTCCAGCGAGTCTGTGGCCTGGGAAGGGGTTGAATAGAGGTTGAATAATGTCCAGATGGCCTCTAATATGTATGAGATTTTGCTGAAGGAGCAAAGTCATGTTGCAAATGCATGCTTGGGATTGGATGGGGAAATTATGGGTTACAATAATGTTGCAGAGTCTTCCTGCCGCTAATTATGATTGGTCCAGGAGAGGGGATTACCCAAGATGTTTACTTTACCTGGGAGAATGTTTCTTTACCTAACAGAATTGTTTCCTCTTAAATGCTTTGTGTTGAAACTATGTTATGTGATATTTTATGATTGGGTTAGGGAACTGTCAGTCAATGTATTCAGCAGCCCTTATCGATAATTGGCTTGAAGGGGTTGCCCCCCCATGTATTTTCACGTCAAGGGTCTGTAAGGTATAAAAGAGGGGGGAGCACATTGGGGTGCGCCGATCTTCTGAGGTGTGTGTTCTATTTGTGCGAGGCTGTTGGTCTCGAGTAAGTAGAGACAAGGATCGGACCCGCGGTATTGGATTGGTATTGTGTAATAAAGAGAGTTGGTTTTCCACTGCTCGTATTTGGTGTTTGACTGAACCAGACTAAGGGCGCTAAGTTTAGGACCGGATTTACTTTGTGGGCTCGTCCAGGATCTCAACGGATAGCCAAACATAAGTTTGCAGTCAGGGAATTGAGTAGTGTCGGATTGCGGGAGGAGAAATCGGTGCCATGGTGCGACTATCACATCAGTTTTCCCCGCTCCACTGATCTGATGACAAATCGGTCATTGGCGTGCTTGTGTTTGGATTCCCAACAAGATCGATAAAAGATTAGTAGTCTGGTGAGCACTGAGCGCGAGGATTTGAGTCCCCGCCTAGGGGGTTTGATGCCCAAGGAAGGTGTGAGTTGGGCTCAAAAGGCTCTTCTCTAGTGGGTTAAAGGCCCAACAACATTGGTAAGGCGACAACGGTTGCAATCGGGATTCCTCTGAAACTGGCCTGAGGTTTGAGGGTTGGTAGACCCTGGGGTTTGAGGCCCCACTCAGTGTTGGGATATATATTTGTGGGATATCCTCAAAGACAGGACTGACAAGGTCAGTACTAAGAGGGGAAGTACTGAATCGGTGCTGAGAGTGCGATTGAAAAGACGACACTCTAAAGATCAGCATCGAGAACCAACACGATGCGGGTAGGTGCTGAAGACCAGTATTTAGCGGGTTGAAGGGTTTGAGGCCGAGGGGGTTCGAGGCTGTGTCTGTTTAATTTAAGTCCCAAACAGCACTGGGAACACTGATGTTCCGGACAGCTCCATCCAGCTATCGGGGCGTCATTTACTCCGAGCGGACAGGACATCAGACTCCCGGTAAGACCAGAGGTGAGGGTCTGTGCATTTATGTAAATAAAGCATGGTGCACGGACTCCACCATCGTCGAGAGTCACTGCTTAGCTAACCTTGAGTTCCTCTTGGTTAGATGCAGACCGTTCTATCTGCCCAGAGAGTTCACCTCCACTGTTGTGACTGCAGCCTATATCCCTCCTGATGCTAATGCCAAGCTTGCAATGAAAGAGCTGCATACTTCCATTAGCAATCAACAGACACACAACCCCGAGGCAGCCTTCATTGTTGCGGGTGACTTCAATCACTCTAACCTGAAGACTGTACTCCCCAAATTCCACCAACATGTCTCCTTCCCCACTAGAGTAGACAAGACACTGGACAAAGTCTACACCAACATGGCTGAAGCTTACAAAGCCATCCCCCTCCCCCACCTTGGTCAGTCTGATCACGTCTCATTGTTCCTGCTCCCTAAGTACTCCCCACTCATCAGACGGGTTAAACCAACTGTGAGGACAGTTAAAGTCTGGTCAGAGGAAGCGGACTTCACACTTCAGCAGTGTTTTGGAAACACTGACTGGAAGGCGTTTGCAGCCCAGGCCACCCTTGACTCCCACACGGACATTGATTCCTACACATCCTCTATTCTGGACTTTATAAACTCCACCATCAATAGTGTCACCTCCCTCAAACAGGTGACCATATTCCCGAATCAGAAGCCATGGATGAACTGCGAGGTCAGGCTACTGCTGAAAGCACGGGACACCGCTTTCAGGTCAGGCGATGCTCGAGCCTACAGTTCAGCCAGGGCTAACCTGAAGAGGGGCATCAAGAAGGCCAAACACTGCCATAAGCTCAGGATTGAGGAGCACTTCAACAACAACTCCGACCCCCGACGCATGTGGCAAGGCATCCAGGCCATCACGGATTATAGACCCTCCAACACCACCCCCACATCTAGCGACGCCTCCTTCCTTGAGGAGCTTAATCACTTCTATGGCCGCTTCGACAGGGACAATCTAGAGACAGCCATCAAGGCTGTGCTACCTGCCGATCACCAACCCCTCACACTCACCCCTTACGACGTATACGTGGCACTGAGTAGGACTAATGCACGTAAGGCTGCTGGCCCTGACGGCATCCCCGGGCGCGTGCTCAGGGCCTGTGCTGCGCAGCTGACAGACATCTGGACTGACATCTTCAACCTGTCACTTGCCCAAGCAGTTGTCCCCACGTGCCTTAAAACCACCTCCATCGTGCCAGTGCCAAAACACTCCACTGCGGCAAGCCTCAACGACTTCCGCCCAGTTGCACTTGCCCCCATCATCACCAAGTGCTTCGAGAGGCTGGTCCTGGCACACCTCAAAAGCTGCTTACCCCCCACACTGGATCCCTATCAGTTTGCCTACCGCAAGAACAGAAGTACGGAGGATGCCATCTCAACGGCACTTCACTCCACCCTCTCCCACCTCGACAACAGAGACACTTACGTAAGAATGCTGTTCATCGATTACAGCTCAGCATTCAACACCATTATACCATCAAAACTGATCACCAAACTTGGTAACCTGGGCATCGACCCCTCCCTCTGCAACTGGATACTGGACTTTCTAACCAACAGACCCCAGTCTGTTAGGTTAGACAAGCACACCTCTTCAACCCTCACCCTGAACACCGGCGTTCCACAGGGCTGTGTGCTGAGCCCCCTCCTCTACTCCCTCTTCACCTATGACTGCACACCTGTACATGGTACTAACACCATCATCAAGTATGCAGATGATACAACGGTGATTGGCCTCATCAGCAACAACGATGAGTCGGCCTACAGGGAGGAGGTCCAGCACTTAGCAGCATGGTGCGCTGACAACAACCTGGCCCTTAACTCCAAGAAGACCAAGGAGCTCATTGTAGACTTCAGGAAGTCCAGAGGCGGCACGCACACCCCCATCCACATTAACGGGACGGAGGTGGAACGTGTTTCTAGCTTCAGGTTCCTGGGAGTCAACATCTCCGATGACCTCTCTTGGACCCACAATACCTCAACTCTGATCAAGAAGGCTCACCAGCGTCTCTTCTTCCTGAGGAGACTGAAGAAGGTCCATCTGTCTCCCCAGATCCTGGTGAACTGCTACCGCTGCACCATCGAGAGCATCCTTACCAACTGCATCACAGTATGGTATGGCAACTGCTCTGTCTCCGACCGGAAGGCATTGCAGAGGGTGGTGAAAATTGCCCAACGCATCACCGGTTCCTCGCTCCCCTCCATTGAGTCTGTCCAAAGCAAGCGTTGTCTGTGGAGGGCGCTCAGCATCACCAAGGACTGCTCTCACCCCAACCATGGACTGTTTACCCTCCTACCATCCGGGCGGCGCTACAGGTCTCTCTGTTGCCGAACCAGCAGGTCCAGGAAAAGCTTCTTCCCGGCGGCTGTCACTCTACTCAACAACGTACCTCGGTGACTGCCAATCACCGCCCCCCCCCCCCCCCCCCCCCCCCCCCCCGGACACTTATTATTATTTATTCAAATCATTTGCTATGTCGCTCTTCCAGGGAGATGCTAAATGCATTTCGTTGTCTCTGTACTGTACACCGA
The DNA here is from genome assembly GCF_010909765.2 of Amblyraja radiata. Classification (NCBI taxonomy): domain Eukaryota; kingdom Metazoa; phylum Chordata; class Chondrichthyes; order Rajiformes; family Rajidae; genus Amblyraja; species Amblyraja radiata. The sequence continues at coordinate 3,395,464 of NC_045980.1, forward strand.
CAATGACAATTAAAATTGAATCTGAATCTGAATCTGAATCTGAGTGTTGGAGTAAAATTGGCTGAGAATACTTTAAAATCAACACTGAGAGGGGGGAGATGCGTCTATTATCTGGACAGTGAATTTTTCGATTTAAATTTTACCAAATTCAGGCGTTCATATTGAAGGCTACAGGGTATTGTTTAGAGATCCATTTTGATCATGTAAAATTGTAAAATAGCGGCGTAATTGTAAATAACTCCGTAATTGTAATATAGCGATTGTGTGATTAATGCTGCTGTTGTAATCATAGTTTGAATCGTGATTGTATAATCCAGGGAAGGGCATACCCTATGGAGGTGGGAAAGTACATGTTAGTGAAAAAGTACCTTGAAGAGGAAAAGTACCCTCAAGTGAAAAAGTACCTTCAAGTAGAAAAGTACCTTCAAGCGGAAAAGTACATTAAAGTGGAAAGACTCCCATACCCATTATTTTGCAATATAGTCAAAGTGAGACTGCAAAGGAACTTATTGGGCTGTGGAGCCAACATTATGAAGGATTAATAGAATGTAGAGAGGCTGCAATATTTGTGAATTGGCAGGAGGCAGCTTTAAAACTTGGAATAGAATTAAAAGATGAAGGGAATACACCTCTGGATACATTGAAAAAGGAATGTGGATGTGCTTATAAAGAACATAGGGAATGGGAGACTAAGAGGTCTCCTGATGGAAAAGTGGCACTTGTAGAATTAGAGTTAAGAGACTTGTTGGTTGGCTTTGGTTAGGAAGGGAGAGACGAGGAATATCTGGAAGATTGGGACAGTATCCGTATCAAGAGAAGTTTGCCGCCCCTTGTGCAACCTATATACCACCTCCACCTCCTGCACCATATGTACCTCACAGACCTCCTGTGCCTGCAGCACCACCCACACCCTCTGCTGATAGTGATCCTGTAGCATCACCTGCTCCCCAGACAGCAGCACCAGCAGAGTTCCTTAACCCCACAGCTCCAGCATTAACAGACATCCCAGCGACGCTCAGTACAAGGAGCAAGACAAAGAAATTAGCACCCGTATTTCGAGATAAAGAACGAGATCCAGAATCAGTTTATGAACCAGCTAAGCCTAGGAGAATAAGATGACCACCCAGAGAGAGAAGGCAGTCTTTTAAAAATTATCGCCTTCCCCCTAGTGATGAGGGTGAGACATCTGAGGGTGATGTGATCTCTGGGGACACTAAAAGTGAGTCTGACATAGGAACAATTATGCAGGCTGAGCGACTATCTCTCCGCCAGTTGCCAGTTGGGGCGATGCCTAACCCAGCCTTTGATCCGGCTGATGCAGTTGGTGCCAACAATCCTCGAACCATTGATGTATATTCCCCATGGAAACCCAATGAAATGATGGCAGTACTGAGTAAAATACCTGACAGAAAGAAATCACCTTCTTCCTTTTTGTGGACTATCTGCGGACCACTATGCGTGCGTATCATTCGGATTCGATAGATTTGTGGGTTGGAATACAACAGATCATAACTCCTACAGAGCATACCAGGTTCCTAGCCCAACTCAAGCGGCACTGGCTAATGTAATCACCAATAACAATGCAAGAGAAGATGCAGTTTTAACTGCCATTGCCACTACCCTCCAAAAGCCAATAGACATCGCTAGGATTCTGGATGTTAGACCAAAGAAAGGAGAGGGAGCAGATGAGTTTTTAGAAAGGTTCTCGGAACTATATATGGATCTGTCGGGAGATTTACATTTTTGGAATGGGGCAAATTCTCCCCAATACTGCGTAATTTTGTTAAATTGTTTGCCACCTAATGTAGCAGAAGCAGTCAAGACAAACAACTGGATTGGATTGCAATTTAATGGCTCTGCGCATTTCATTTGCTCTGCGCATTTCAATTGAAAATTGAATGGAGCGAAGGTGGAATAATAGTAACCCCATGGGCTCCTGAAAAACAGTGCTATTCAACAGTGACACCCCAATGTTTCTTTACCTAACAGAATTGTTTCCCCCCCAAGTGCTTTGTGTTGAAACTATGTTATGTGATATTTTATGATTGTTTAGGGAAATGTCATTCAATGTGTTCAGCAGCCCTTATCGATAATTGGTTTGTAGGGGTTGCCCCCCCCCCCCCTCATGTATTTTCGCGCCAAGGGTCAGTAAAGGTATAAAAGAGGGGAGTGCACATTGGGATTAGCCGATCTTCTGGGGTGTTTGTCTATTTGTGCAAGGCTGTTTGCCCACGACCACCCCGGGCCGCGGTGTTTGAACCGGCCCGTTCGCGGAGCACGGTTGAGCCGCGGGACTGACTTACCATCACCCGGTGGGGTCACAACATCGGAGGCCTGGATTGCCTCAGCGCATAGACAGAACAAGGAGGGAAGAGACAAAGACTTTAAGACTTTTGCCTTCCATCACAGTGAGGAGGTGCCTGGTGAACTCACTGTGGTGGATGTTAAATTTGTGTTTATTGTGTGTTTTTGTTATTTTTATTATATGTATGACTGCAAGGCAATGAAAATTTGTTCAGACCAAAAGGTCTGAATGACAATAAAGGATACTTTGATTTTGACTTGACTTGAGGCTGTTGGGCTCGAGTAAGTAGAGATAAGGATCGGACCCGCGGTATTGGATTATGTATTGTATTGCTATTGGTATTGTGTAATAAAAGAGAGTTGGATTTCCAGTGCTCATATTCGGTGTTTGACTGAACCAGACTAAGGGGGCTAAGTATAGGGCCGGAATTACAATACGGAACACCTCATCTTGGGCGCAGATGTGGCATAAACAGAGGAATTGGAAGTAGGGGATAGAGTCTTTGCAGGAAGCACGGTGGGAAGAAGTCTAGTCGAGGTAGTTGTGGAAGTCAGTGGGTTTGTATTTGATGTCAGTCCATAGTCTATTTCCTTTGATGAAGACTGTGAGATCAAGAAAGTGTTAGGGGGTATCGGAGATGGTCCAAATAAATTTGAGTGCAGGATGAAAATTGATGGTAAAGTTAATGAAGTTACTCTACTTTCTCTGAGTCCCCCTAGTCCTCACCTTTCACCCCACCAGCAGTCACATACAACAAGTAATCCTCCTTCAGTTTCGCCACCTCCAACGTGACCCCACCACTCGCCACATCTTCCCATCTCCCCTCATGTCTGCCTTCCGCAAAGACCGCTCCCTCCGTAACGCCCGTGTCAATTCTTCCCTTCCCTCCCGTACCACCCCTATCCCGGGCACTTTCCATTGTAACCGCAAGAAATGCAACACTTGTCCCTTTACCTCCCCCCTCAACTCCATTCAAGGACCCAAGCAGTCGTTCCAGGTGCGACAGAGGTACACCTGCATCTCCTCCAACCTCATCTATTGCATCCGCTGCACTCTACACCTCCATCCCCCACCAGGATGGCCTCAGAGCCCTCCGGTTCTTCCTCGACCAGAGGAGCAACCTATACCCAGCCACTGACACTCTCCTCCGCTTAGCGGAGTTGGTCCTCACCCTCAATAACTTTACATTTGACTCCTCCCATTTCCTCCAAACACAAGGCGTAGCTATGGGCACACGCATGGGCCCCAGCTACGCCTGCCTCTTTGTCGGGTACGTTGAACAATCCTTGTTCAAGACGTACCAGGGCCCTATCCCCGACCTCTACCTCCGCTACATTGACGACTGCTTTGGTGCCACCTCCTGCACCCACACACAACTGACTGACTTCATCCACTTCACCACCAACTTCCATCCGGCACTCCAATACACCTGGACGATTTCCGACACTTCCCTACCATTCCTTGACCTCACCATCTCCATCGCAGGGGAAAGACTCCTGACCGACATACATTACAAACCCACTGACTCACATGGCTATCTGGACTACACGTCTTCCCACCCTGCCCCCTGTAAAGACTCCATCCCCTACTCCCAATTCCTCCGCCTACGCCGCATCTGCTCCCAGGATGAGACATTTCATACCAGGGCATCGGAAATGTCCTCGTTCTTCAGGGAACGGGGATTCCCCTCCGCCACCATAGATGAGGCTCACACCAGGGTCTCATCCATACCCCGTAACACTGCTCTCTCTCCCCATCCCCGCACACGCAACAAGGGCAGAGTCCCTCTGGTCCTCACCTTTCACCCCACCAGCCGGCAAATACAACACATAATCCTCCGCCATTTCCGCCACCTCCAACGTGACCCCACCACTCGCCACATCTTCCCATCTCCCCCCATGTCTGCCTTCCGCAAAGACCGCTCCCTCCGCAACTCCCTCGTCAATTCTTCCCTTCCCTCCCGCACCACCCCCTCCCCGGGCACTTTCCGTTGCAACCGCAAGAAATGCAACACCTGTCACTTCACCTCCCCCCTCGACTCCATTCAAGGTCCCAAGCAGTCGTTCCAGGTGCGACAAAGGTTCACCTGTATCTCCTCCAACCGCATCTACTGCATCCGCTGCTCTAGATGTCAGCTGATTTACATCGGTGAGACCAAGCGTAGGTTGGGCGATCGTTTCGCCGAACACCTCCGCTCAGTCCGCAATAACCTACCTGGCCTCCCGGTGGCTCAGCACTTCAACTCCCCCTCCCATTCCCAATCCGACCTCTCTGTCCTGGGTCTCCTCCATTGCCAGAGTGAGCAACAGCGGAAATTGGAGGAACAGCACCTCATATTCCGTCTGGGATCCTTGCGTCCTTATGGCATTAACATTGAATTCTCCCAATTTGGCTAGCCCGTGCTGTCTCCTCCCCTTCCTTAACCCTCTAGCTATCTCCTCCCACCCTCCCATCCGCCCACCCTCGGGCTCCTCCTCCTCCTCCCTTTTTCCTTATTTCTTTCCCCACCCCCCATCAGTCTGAAGAAGGGTTTCGGCCCGAAACGTCGCCTATTTCCTTCGCTCCATAGATGCTGCTGCACCCGCTGAGTTTCCCCAGCAATTTTGTGTACCTTCGATATTCCAGCATCTGCAGTTCCCTTTTGAATACTCTAGTTTCTCGTTCACTCGCTACACTCCAGTGGCAATTTACAGCACAGATTAACACGTAAACCTGCATATCTTTGTGGTATGAGTAGAAACAGGAGCACCCGAAGGAAACAAACACATTTACAAGGAGAACATGCAAACTCTGATGTGACTTTAGACTTTATAGATAGTGTGGAAACAGGACCTCCAGCCCACGGAGTCGACACCGACCAGCAATCATCCCATACACAAGCACTATCCTACACACTGGGGACAATTTACAATTTACAGAAGCCAATTAAACAATAAACTTAAAGAGAAATGGCCACATAATCCACAGTAATATGAAAGACTGGATATCAAATAAGATGGGATAGGGTTCTAGTTGAGGATGGACCTTTACTAATAGTGTATTTGTTTATTTTATTAACAAGATGACATCCAGTTAGAATAAAACTCTGTTGGGAGAGGCCTCTAAAATAGTTACCACTGAGCAGCCATTAAAAGGCTTTATGGTTTTTAGAATTAAGGAGGTGGGACATTAGGAGTGGATCCATTGCAATTTGGAGATGTTGGGATGAGGACTGACATGCAAAGCACCACTTGCCTGAGGTGATGCATTAACATTTATAATTGTGAACATCTGGGCCAGCAGCTGGAGATGCTCCATTGGAGAAGTGGAGGTTCTGTCATGCCCAAGTTAGCCGCAATCTCGAAATTTAGCATGGATGGCCAAATAATAAATAAAAATCACAGAAAATGGACTGAATATTTTCCTTGATCACTGAAGATAACCATTAAAATGCAGAAAATGGTGCCCTGAAAACAAATGTTATTAATTTATAGAGTCATAGTCGTGCAGTGTGGAAACAAGCCCTTCGGCCTAACTTGCCCACACCGGCCAACATGTCCCAGCTACACTAGTCCCACATGCCTGCGTTTGGTCCATATCCCTCCAAACTTGCCCTATCCATGTAGGATCCAATTTGACAGAGGGTGGAGCTGACACACGTAATGTCACCATAATTCCACATGCACAATTCCTTGAGTGTTCTGCTAATATGTCGGTAAATATTAATCCTTCTCATAGCACAATAAAGAATTGCGGAGCTCAGGGTGGAAAAAGTCTCCGAAAATCCATACAACAGTAACACAATTTGTCATTCCATGGAGTGGGAATAGACATAGACTATTCAGGTCATAAGGCCATTCGACCCATTAATTCTGCTCTACCATTCAATCATGACTGATCTATCTCTCCCTCCTAACCTCATTCTCCTGCCTTCTCCCCATAACCCCTGACACCCATACTAATCAAGAATCCATCTATCTCTGCCTTAAAAATATCCATTGACGGCCTCCACAGCCTTCTGTGGCAATGAATTCCACAGATTCACCACCCCCTGACTAAAGACATTCCTCTATCCAAACGGATCAGGTGAACCATACTGTACATAGAAGTAGGTACACAAAAATGCTAGAGAAACTCAGCGGGTGCAGCAGCATCTATGGAGCGAAGGAAATAGGCAATGTTTCGGGCCAAAATCCTTCTTCAGACCATTCTACATAGAAGTAATCGGTTTAAACTCAAGTACAATATGTATAGCAAAGGGGAAGATACTGAGTGTAGAATATCATTTTCATCATTGTATTACAGTGCAACGCATCAGCTCCTAAAGGAAAGTCCTCTAATTATGAAGCTATGACCTCTAGTCTTAGACTCTCCCACTAGTGGAAACATTCTCCCCACATCCACTGTATCCAAGCCTTTCACTGTTTGGTAAGGCTTGGCAGGGCCTACTCTAGCCCAGGAACCTGTTCTGTCATTCAGTGGGATCCAGTTTCATCGAACTTCCTCAGTTTCAAATTCCTTTTTTCTTTTTGTCCAGCTAACATATCTCAACCTCGGATTTATTAATGTACTACGGATTGTCTACTGGATACAACACAGGAGGTTCATTTATTGTAGAACCTGGTCAGTTTCCTTCACAGTTGGTGTCACAAAAAGACTCGGCAGTGGAAAACAACTGCAGAGCAAACAAACTGAACCCCAGATTTACCCGAGGAAACCTCACAAGAAATGGGCGAATAATAATAGACATGGAATTTTAAATGTATTCATCACAAATTGATATATCACATCACATGTTTCAATCATTGTGGTAATTCGCTAAGAAATCCAAATAGTCTCTGTTGGTTTTTCTAGACTTTGAACGGAACAGGTCGGCGTTAATTTTGAGAGAAACAGTTGCTTTTGTTGTTGAATTGGTGTGCCTAATAATGACAATTTAACGTTCAACTGTAAATGAGCAGGCACGTATTAACGTGAGCTGGATGAATGGAGTGAGATGCAGTTCCCAACGGGCCGCATGGCCAGAAGGCTTCCCGACGGTGGGACCGCAGCTGTGGACTGGGAACGCGGTCGGTGGCCTTTAACGTGGGTCCGTGGTCTTGATGCCTTTGCTAGGTACACACTGAGACTTTTAACTAGCAGTGAAACTGCTGTATTCATAGTCATAGAGTTATAGCGTGATGCAGTGTGGAAACAGGCCCTTCGGCCCAATCTGCCAACATGTCCCAGCTACACTAGTCCCACCTGCCAACATTTGGTCCATATCCCTCCAAACCTGCCCTAACCATGTACCTGTCTAACTGTTACTTAAATGTTGGGATAGTCCCGGCCTCAACTACTTCATTTGGCAGCTTGTTCCGTACACCCACCACTGTGTGAAAATGTTACCCCTTTGATTCCTATTCAATCTATTCCCCTTGTCCTCTGGTCCTCAATTCCCCAACTCTGGGCAAGAGATTCCATTCATCTATTGTTTGACATTCAGCCACAGCAGTCTGAAGAAGGCCCAAAATGGCACGTATTCCTTTTCTCCAAAGATGCTGTCTGGCCCTCTGAGTGACTTTGTGTCCATCTCCAATTAATATTAGTCCATGTTTATCAATATTCTATTAGCTTGCTTTTTTCTATCCTCTGCATAATAATGGTGGGAGGTTATAACTGATGTTTCTTTATTGGATTTCTAATGAAACCATCCATTGGTGAGAACAGAGACCAGAGAACAGATCCACGGACGATGCGGTCTTCTAGGTTTTGCACACCGCTCTCTCTCATCTTGACAGCCAGAAGGGGGGCTACGTGAGGATGCTGTTCATAGACTTCAGATCAGCCTTCAACACGATAGTCCCCACCAGACTGGCCGGGAAGCTACTGGAATTAGGGCTCAACACCCCCCTGTGTGCCTGGGCCCTGGACTTTCTCACCGCCAGGCCCCAGGTAGTCAAGATGGGAGGGAATACATCAAAGTCCCTCACCCTGAGCACAGGATCGCCCCAGGGTTGCGTCCTCAGCCCCCTATTGTACTCCCTGTACACACATGACTGTGTGGCTAGGTTCAGCTCCAACTCAATAATTAAGTTTGCTGATGACTCTGTGGTGGTGGGCCTGATCTCAGACAACGATGAGAAGGCCTACCGGGAGGAGGTGGCTGATCTAGCACTCTGGTGCCAGGACAACAGCCTCCTCTTGAACATCAAAAAAACTAAGGAGCTGATCGTGGACTTTAGGAGGGCACATCATCCGAGGACGTACACTCCATTGAGGATAAATGGGGATACTGTGGATAGGGTGAACTGTTTTAAATATCTGGGAGTCCACATCTCTGAGGATATGACATGGACATCACACGCCGCAGCACTCGTGAGTAAGGCAAGGCAGCGCCTTTACCACCTCAGGCAATTGAGGAGATTCAGAGTGTCTCCGAGGATCCTCGAGTGCTTCTACTCAGCAGCTGTGGAAAGCATCTTGTCCGGAAATGTTACCATCTGGCTTGGGAATTGCTCTGCCCAGGACAAGAAGGCTCTGCAGAGAGTAATGCGTTCGGCCGAACGCACTATGGGAACTTCACTCGCCCCCCTGCAGGAACTATACAACAGGAGGTGCAACTCCAGAGCAAATAAAATCATGGGAGACCCCTTCCACCCATGCAACGGACTGTTCCAGCTGCTACGGTCAGGCAAACGCCTCCGTTGCCATGCAGTGAGAACGGAGAGGTTGAGAAGGAGTTTCTTCCCAGAGGCCATTCGGACTGTAAACTCCCATCTCACCAGGGACTAACTTTACTACGTTTTTCCTTCCAATATTTAATATGTAAAAGAATATGTGTGTGTTTATGATTGTGTTTATAGTTTGTTTGGTTGTTTGTTTGTTTGTCTTTTTGCACAAAGTCCGCGAGCATTGCCACTTTCATTTCACTGCACATCTCGTATGTGTATGTGACGAATAAACTTGACTTGACGGTGAGACCCAACTCTGAGTATTTTCTTGAGTAAATAGCCTCATGATCCAATATGCACATGAGCAGTTTGTTCAAATGAACTTACTTTATGGCAGTAAGCAAATTGCTGGGCTCCACTATTTTTCCTATCATCTCTTCTTTTCAGTTGATTAAAGCGACCAGATTTGTTCTAAAGTACATTAAGATTGTCACGCATTGGCCAGTTTTTAAAATAAAACTGAAATAGATGGAGGATTGATTGAGTCTGTAAATATCTGTTATATTCAGTCAACTGGAAATGTACACTGCAGTTTTAAACAATTGCAAGTTTGCTGCCAACCCATTAAATCAAGCTAAAGGACATCCCGTATTTTGTGTAAGAATGTATATAGCATTAGATTTTGGGTTTAAGAAGGATCTTCAGATGCTGGAAAATCGAAGGTAGACAAAAATGCTGGAGAAACTCAGCGGGTGAGGCACCATCTATGGAGCGAAGGAAATAGGCAACGTTTCAGGTCGAACCCCTTCTTAGATTTTGGGTTTACTCTTTTCAGCTTCAATGCAGAGGTATAAAATGAATTTGTTTCATGAACAAAATGGGGCGGCACGGAGGTGCTGCGGTAGAGTTGCTGCCTTACAGCACCAGAAACCTAGGTTCAATCCTGACCAAGGGTGCTCGTCTGTGTGGAGTTTGTATCTTCTCCCCGTGACCTACGTGAGGTTTCTCCGAGTGCTCTGCAAAGACATACAGGTTTGTAGGTTATTTTGCTTGGTATAATTGTAAATTGACCCCAGCGTGCATAGGATAGCATTAGCGTGCGGGGATCGCTGGTCGGCACGGACTCAGTGGGCCAAAGGGTCTGTTTCCGTACATTATCCCTAAAACAAAAAAAAACTAAAACACAAAGTGCTGGATTAACTCAATGGGTCAGGCGACATCTCTGGAGACCATTGGTGGGTGATGTTTCAGGTTGGGACCCTTCTTCAAGGAGGAATATTGGAGAAGGGTTGGGGTCGGCACTGGATGGACTCCTTAACAGAGAAAACCCCCGGAGGCTCAGTTTCATTTTAATTTGCTGATCGACTCTCGTCTTCACAAGAAACCACTAATAATGAAAGTTATTCAGCCTATTAGCGTTCGTCTGGTGAAATCTCAAACTAACTCCAGTTCCTCCTCGGTAGACAAAAAAGCTGGAGAAACTCAGCGGGTGAGGCAGCATCTATGGAGCAAAGGAATAGGCGACGTTTTGGGTCGAGACCCTTCTTCAGACTGATGTCGAGAGGGGGGGCCGGGAAAAAGAAAGGAAGGGATGGTTACAGTGGGCTATGGGAGCGCTGGGAATGGGAGGGGAAGGGGGGAGAAAGCAAGGACTACCTGAAATTGGAGGTCAATGTTCATATTGCTGGGGTGTAAACTACCCAAGCGAAATATGAGGTGCTGTTCCACCAATTTGCGCTGGGCCTCACTCTGGCCTTGGAGGATGCCCAGGACAGAAAGGTCGGATCCGGAATGGAACAGGGAATTGAAGTGCTGAGCCTTCAGGAGATCAGGTTGGTTATTGCGAAGTGAGCGGAAGTGTTGGGCAAAGCGAATGCCAAGCCTACGCTTGGCCTCACCGATGTAGAGCGATTGACACTTGGACCGGATAAGGAACAATTAGTTCCTCCTCGGATATTTACTTATTCAAAGATTTCCAGGATGATCGTCTTATATCTGGAAAACCATTCAATTAATTACTCACAGTGAAAAGTACTCTGATATTAGTCCTAAATGTCACATTTGACTATAATTATCCCCCAACAATGCAAAGTATTTTAATGGAATTGTCCCTTTTCTCTTCAGATGCCTACAAGATTACATTTCAGACAATTATTTTCCAGGCCAGACATCCAAAGCTGCATTAGGCTTCCTTCTTAACTCAAACTTGGAACTCACGATCACCTCCTAATTCCCCCTCCATTACCTGGCTGTATCCCTTGCTTCAGCAGGACTGGACGCAGAGGACAACATTTGGCCTGACCAGAATGTGGCAGAGCGGGCCTGGACCTCTTCCGACCCATGTCATTCTGTTTCAGTTATTAAAGGTAACCGAATAAATTCAACATTGGGTCACCCTTGTGTAGGAAGGAACTGCAGATGCTGGTTTACACTGAAGATAGACACAAAATGCTGGAGTATCTCAGAAAAGCTGGCACTATCTCTGGATAGAAAGAATGGGGCACATTTTGGGTCAAGACCCTTCTTCAGACAGAAGAAATGTCTCAACCCGAAACGTCACCCATTCCTTCTCTCCAGACATGCTGCCTGTCCCACTGAGTCACTCCAGCATATAGTGTCTATATTCTGTTACCCTTGCTGATTTCACATGAACATATGTAGGAATTGCACTGTCTGTCACAAATCCCAAATCTTTTACTCCTTTATTGGTGGTTAATTCTGCACAACTCATTCAGTAAAGGTATTACTTATTTTCTTGTCCAGTATGTGAGGAGCTTCTTTCACCTGTCAGTTTTCTATCCGTTCCTTTCATCTGTGATAACGAGAACCTGCCTTTGTGTACCACCTGTTTCATCCATGATTTAACACTAATCCAAGCCAGGGTAAAATGTTTCTACTCTTTTCGGATTGAAGATACAGGTAGTGCCAAAAACGTCATTTGATGAGCTGCATAGTATAAATCTGAACTAAAAAACGTGATAAAAAACACTGAAAATAGACGTAGAATGCTGGAGTAACTCAGCTGGACTGGCAGCATCTCTGGAGAGAAAGAATGTTGATGTTTCGGGTCGAGACCTTTCTACAGACTGCTATAGAAGATGGAGGCGCAGGCAAGCACTGAGAAAACAAAGGTGGATGCGGTTTGAAAAACACTGCACTATCGATGCAGGATATATTCAGCAGAGAGAAAGCCATGCACCAAAACCCATCCTCAGAGAGGAGGGGATATTCAAATTGGATGCAGAGTAATAAATGGTCCTATTGAGTGGCAATACATAATGAAAAATACTGCAGGAGAGAATTATATTGATATTTAATTATATTTACCAATTTAATATGAAAACCCATTTCAACATGTAATTATTCTGTCTTAGATTTATGTTCGTCAGTCAAGAGAAGGTACAAATAAGATAGGGTGGCACAGGGGTAGAGTTGTTGCCTCACAGCGCCAGATACCCATGTTGGATCCTGACTATGGCTGCTGTCTGTACTCCCCATGACCACGAGGGTTTTCTCTGGCTGCTCCGGTTTCCTCCCACACTCCAAAGGTTTGTAGGATAATTGGCTTTGACAACATTGTACATTGTTCCTAGTGAGTAGGATAGTGCTAGTGTGCAGGGATCGCTGGTCGCCGCAGACTCGGCAGACCAAAGAGCCTGTTTCCGTGTTGTATCTCTCAACTCTACACTAAGGTTAGTAAAGTAACATTAGCAAATTTGCAGATGACACAAAGCTGGGTGGCAGTGTGAGCTGTGAGGAGGATGCTATGAGAATGCAGGGTGACTTGGACAGGTTGGTTGAGTGGGATGATGCATGGGAGATGCAGTTTGATGTGGATAAATGTTTGGTGGCAAAAACAGAAAGGCAGATTATCATCTGAATGGTGTCAAGTTAGGTAAAGGGGAAGTACAAGGAGTCCTTGTTCATCAGTCACTGAAAGTAAGCATGCAGGTACAGCAGGCAGTGAAGAAAGCTAATGGCATGTTGACCGTCATAACAAGAGGAGTTGAGTATAGGAGCAAAGAGGTCCTCCTGTAATTGTACAGGGCCCTAGTGAGACCACACCTGGAGTATTGTGTGCAGTTTTGGTCTCCAAATTCTTGCTATTGAGGGAGTGCAGCGTAGGTTCACCAGGTTAATTCCCAGGATGGCGGGTGTCATATGTTGAAAGAATGGAGCGACTGGGCTTGTATACATGATACCCAGCTGAACTGATCTCATCTGCCTGTACATGATCCATATCCCTCTATTCCCCGAACGTCCATGTGCCAAACTAAAAGCCACTTAAACACCAATTTGTGTCTGCCTTCACTTTCACCATCACCCCAGGCAATGTGTTTCAGGTCCCTGCTACGCTCTGTGAAAAAGCACTTGCCCCGCATTTCTCCATTAAGCTCTCCTCCTCTCATCTTATAGCCATGCACTCTAGTTTTGGACATTCCCACTTTGAGGAAAAAGGTTCTGACTGTCCACGCAATCTATGCCTCTCCTAATTTTATACACTTCTATCAAGATTCCCCTCAACCTCCTCTCCCGGTAGCTGAAACCCCCTAATGCGGGCAGCATTCTGGTAAGCCTACTCTGTACCCACTCCAAAGCTTCTGCATCTTTCCTTTAATGGGGGGGGGGGGAGGGGGGGGCAAAACTGCTCGTAATATTCCAAATGTGTCCTAACTTAAATCCTACAGAGTTGCATCATGACTTCCTGACTCTTGTACTTAACACCCCTAGCAATGAAGTCTAGCATACTATACGCTTTCTTTACCACCCGATCTACTTGTGTTGCCACCTTTTAGTGAGCTGTGAACCTGAACTCCAAGGTCCCTTTGCACATCAATGCTGATAAAGGTCTTGCTAATAACTGTACAGTATCTCTTTACAATCATCCTTCCAATGTTCCATACTCCATCTGCCATTTCTGTGCCCATTTGTGCAGCTGGTCTATATCCGGCTGATCTATATCCCACTACATCCACATTGGTCAGGAATGTGCACCAGAGATCGATGCAGGGATCACTGCACTGAGGATTCTCGCACAGGGCACTGAAGAAATCCAGGAGTCACTTTTGCTTCAGTTTCACTGATCACTTAACAGATGAAGCTGAGATCGAGGTCTTCAATGTGAAGAAGGGTCTCGACCCGAAACCTCAACCATTCCTTCTCTCCAGAGATGCTGCCTGTCCCGCTGAGTTACTCATGCATTTTGTGTCTACCTTTGATTTAGCCCAGCATCTGCAGTTCTTTCCTACACACTAGTGTTGATCACCTTCAACAAGAGATCATGGTTGGTGGTTCAGCCCCTACTATTTGACTTGGCAAGGAGCAGCATTTGTGGACAGTAGGCTGGTTATTCCAGCAGACAATACATATTACTCTGACTGAAGAATAAGTAGTGTGCAGTAACATTATACATCACTGAAAGATCATGGGCATTCTACGAATTTTGTAAAACTGAAAATTTAATAGGAATCTGAGGGGTAACTTTTTAACACGAAGGGTGGTGGGTGCATGGAACGAGCTGCCAGAGGAGGTAATTGAGGCTGGAACTATCCCAACGTTTAAGAAACAGTTAGACAGGTACATGGACAGGATAGGTTTGGAGAGATATGGACCAAGTGGGACGAGTGTAGCTGGGACATGTTGGCTGGTGTGGGCATGTTGGGCCGCAGGACCTGTTTCCACACTGTATCACTCGGTGACTCTGTGAAAATCAGCCCTGAGGGCAAGAGACAGAATTCCAAAAGTCCATTGGTCATCAAAACGAGACTTTTTATGAAACCCAAGGCTGTGAACACTGAACCAATTTTCCTTCACATTCTTACTGATTGATTTCAACGTTAGCGCTCCCCACAACGGGATTAAAGCTGCATTGGCATCGTCAAAGTCTCAGTTCATGTTAGGGAAGAATTGAATGTACAGTAAACCCTTGCTTTGATGGGCCATGGGTGGAAGGCAGGAATGGTGTCTGTTATTGCCGAGTGTCCGCTTTAACCGCGTAAGGAATTACCGTGTAATGGAATATCATTGTACAAGGAGTAGAAATAAAGAACTGGTTACAAAGTGTTGGAGTAACTCAGCTGGTCAGACAGCATATCTGAAAACATGAATAGTGTTGTTTCGGGTCGAGATCCTTCACTAGACTCCTGGTCTGGAACTGGGCCTGGAATCCAGGTGAGTAGCCGGCTGAGGAAGAGGTGAGGATCAGCAGAGTTACTGGTCCTGACCGGCAGGACGGCCAGAGTGCAGGGAAGGGTCAGTGACGGTGGAGACATCTGGCGTGGCCTGGAAGATGCTGTGTGGGCCGGCAGTCCAGTATGTCCCGGCCAGGGGTGGTGACGGCAGCCTGCACTGGATGTGGCCGGGGAAACATTGCGGGCTGGCGCCAGGGGTGGCATTGGCAGCCCAGCCAGGCAGTGGTCAGTACTTCCGCCCACTACAACCAAAATCCATTTTACGGAGGTCCTTAACAATGGCAGTTTACAGTATATAACCCCCTTTTCTACTGTTTATTATGTTTTTGAGATGCACTGTCTTTCCAATCATGCATGTCATAAGTGATAGGAGAAGAATTAGGCCATTTGGCCCATCAAGTCTACTCTGCCATTCAATCATGGCTGATCTACCTCTCCCTCCCAACCCCATTTTCTTGCCTTCTCCCCATAATCTCTATTTACATAATGCAATTAAGTAAAATCTACCTGGGATCAAATTAAAAATGAAAGACATAAATTTCTTCACTCAAGCTTGGTAAAAGCATAGTTAAACAATTCATAAATCTCTCCCTGGAAGTAGGAAATATATTAAATATGAATTATCTGCCAAAATTACTCACAGGTATTAAAATAATGAACTGGTAGTGCAGTCTACATTCATGCATGTCAAAAATATAATATTTTGTGTAGGGAGAAACTGCAGATGCTGGTTTAAATCAAAGATAGACACAAAAGGCTGGAGTAACTCAGCGGGTCAGACAACATCTCTGGAGAAAAGGAATAGGTGATAGACTGAACATGATCTTTTGCCTGAATGAGGGGTTTGGAGGACTAAACAATATCATGCTCAAGATAGTGTTAGTATTAGTGCAAGAAAAAATAAATGCCATTAAAAAAAGTCCCATCTCAACACAAATGAGACAATAAGGATTATCAATGTACAATACAATATCTATAATACCGTTTATTGTCATTTGAACCTCAAATGAGGTTCAAACGAAATTTGGTTTCTGCAGTCAAAACAAGAAAAGAACCAAGACACACACCAACACAATTTACATAAACATCCATCACAGTGAATCTCCTCCTCACTGTGATGGAAGGCAAAGTCATTCTAGCCCACACAAAATACTGAACTTGGCAACATTTCCAGCGTAGCGCAAGTTCTGCCGTGACCACGTCAACACTTGCAGTCGTGGGTGAACGCACATGATTTATTCTATTTACAGTGGTTAGAAAGTCCAGGACCACAAGAAGGCACCAACCTTGCCATCAGAGCTCATGTGCGATGATGATGCAGATCTCGGCCTTGTCCCAACAGCTTAGTCCTGGTCTACAAAGGAGGAGGTGTGGTGATTGCAGGCTTCGTCCTGCAGTTCACCCTTGCACCGCGAGGAGATGCCACTGGTACAGGCTTCTTCCTGGCAGCTCAGCTTTAGGCTTGAAGATGTGATGATGACAGTTTCTGGATTGTCCTGGTGGCATCTGTGTGAGACAACCTCATTGTATACAATACAATACATATACAATACAATTCAATTTATTGTCATTTGGACCCCTTGAGGTCCAAACGAAATGTCGTTTCTGCAGCCATACATTACAAACAAATAGACCCAAGACACAACATAATTTACATAAACATCCATCACATTGCTGTGATGGAAGGCCAAAAAAACTTATCTCTCCACTGCACTCTCCCCCCCGATGACAGAGTCTAAGTCAAAGCCCCCGGCGGGCGATGGCGATTGTCCCGCGGCCATTAAAGCCACGCCGGGTGATGCAAGGTCGCACACCGGGTCTTGATGTTAGAGCCCCCGGCGTGCGCTCGCAGTCCCGCGGCCATTCCAAGCCGCGCGGGGCGGTGCTGTAAGGCCCCTGCTCCAGGAGCTCTTCAACCCCGCAACTCGGGCGGGAGAAGTCGCCGTTGCGGAAGCCCCGAAAAGCGGTCTCCCTCCAGGGACCCGCGGGCTCCCGGTGCCGCCGTCTGCCAAACCCGCAGTTGCAGCCACCGAATCTCCGGGGGTCGGGTCGCAGCAGCGTCCACCACAGCTCCACCCGCTCTGGACTCGGCCAGCTCCGCGACGGTGAGGTGAGTAGTCGGCACCACAGCCCCCGGTCTTCCTGTTGGAGGCCGCTCCTCGTTGCAGCCCCAACGACAACGGAGACCCGACAAAGAAAAGGTCAGGTCTCCCGTGCAGAGAGAGATTTAAAAGTTACCCCCTCCCCCCCCCCCCCACGATCAGTGTGAGGAAGGGTCTGACCTAAAATGTCACCTATTTGTTCCCTCCATAGAGTTACTCCAGCACTTTATGTTTTGCTCAAGATTCTATCATCTGCAGTTCCTTGTGTCTCAAACGTCTCACCAGATTGTGCCACCCATGCACACATTGAAGTGATCCCGACATCTGGGTCAAGGCAGCTTCAACTTTCCATGTCACACGACAATATCAGACAAACTGACTCCCATCCAATAGAGAATCAACTTTTATATTTTAAACCACCTTTACAAACTTCATTACAACCTGTAACGAGTTAAGTGTATTTTGAAATATAGTCACTGTAATAATGTAGAACATATGGTAGTTAATCATCCATTTGGGAATGTTTCTTCCTTAATGCATGAGCCTAGATTATGCCGCCAAATCTCTGGAATGCCACTCCAAACCCATAATTTACTGTCTCAGAGACAGACACAAAATGCTGGAGTAACTCAGCGGGCAGACAGCATCTCTGTAGAGAAGGAATGGGTGAGGGTCAGACAGTACGAGTGGTGGACCTGTTCACACACACTGTTAGAGTCAGAACACCATGACTGGTTTTGTGTTTATCATGCTAGATTAAGTCTTCTTGTGGCACATGAGAGTAAATGCATTTACATAGTTCCCAGCCAGATCGATGTCCCTTCCATTAATTAACTATTTTGAAAGTAAAGATTCTAGGTACATGACCAAATTTAAAAGCACCATTAACCTTTTAGCATTCAACAAGTAACAAAGAGGTGATTAACTAGTTAACTTGTTAATAATTTGAATAAAATATGTGAACCAAGACACCCTGGTGCTTGGTTAGTGTTCTGAGATCTTTAGCATACAGCAATGAACCTTGAATTAGGTCTTAAATTAATTGTATTAAATGTATTTGTTCAAATACTAATGAACTGATTTGGGGGAAAGAAATAGACAATAGGTGCAGGAGTAGACCATTCGACCCTTTGAGCCAGCACTGCCATTCACTGTGATCATGGCTGATCATCCACAATCAGTACCCCGTTACTGCCTTCTCCCCATATCCCCTGACACCGCTATCTTTAAGAGCCCTATCTAACTCTCTCTTGAAAGCATTCAGAGAATTGGCCTCCACTACCTTCTGAGGCAGAGAATTCCACAGATTCACAACTCTCTGTGTGAAAATGTTTTTCCTCGTCTCTGTTCTAAATGGCCTACCCCTTATTCTTAAACTGTGGCCCCTGGTTCTGGACTCCCACAACAGCGGGAACATGTTTCCTGCCTCTATGACAGGAAATGGATTGTGAAAAGGACAAATATGGTGAACGGTGCAGGAATGAACTGTAGAAGCTGGTTTAAACTGATGAAAGACACAAAATGTTGGAGTAACTCAGCGGGCCAGGCAGCATCTCTGGAGAGAAAGAATGGGTGACGTTTCGGGTCGAGACCCTTCTTCAGCCCATCTGAAACGACACGAAACGTCACGCATTCCTTCTCTCGTGACATGTTGCCTGTCCCGCTGAGTTACTCCTGCATTTTGTGTCTATTTTCAATACATTCTAGGTTCCTCCCACTCCCACACCCCAAACCCCCTGTATCCTCAATTTTTGTACAAGGAAACAGGCAGCATTTTTTATTGAATCACTTGCTTGGAGAAACATAATTCAATATGTTATGTAATGGAAGCGGAACAATTAGTAGCTGATTCCATGCATGCCAACCTAAATTTGGCTTTAATTTAAAAAAGGAGAGAATTATATGAGGGGAATTGGTTTAATATTATTTCCTGAGTTTAGGTAAGTTAGTATAATTACATAAGCACTTGTAATTTGAATGAAATGTGTGTACATATTGCTATTGTGGGTCCTCTTACACACAGTGCATTATTGTCTTGCTTTCTCTCAGGATATGAGCTGTGCTTGAATAGTTGCATTTAATTAAGGCAGCCGTCTTAAACAAGGTACTACACAGCAGAGGACATCATGAGTCAAGTACGAGTGTGGGACTTTGAGTCATAGAAACATAGAAACATAGAAAAATAGGTGCAGGATTAGGCCGTTCGGCCCTTCGAGCCAGCACCACCTTTCAATATGATCATGGCTGATCATCTAAAATCAGTACCCCGTTCCTGCTTTCTCCCGTGATTCCTTTAGCCCTAAGAGCTAAATCTAACTCTCTCTTGAAAACATCCAGTGAATTGGCCTCCACTGCCTTCTGTGGCAGAGAATTCGACAGTAAACAACTCTGGGTGAAAAAGGTTTTACTCATGTCAGTCCTAAATGACCTACCCCTTATTCTTAAACTGTGACTCCTGGTTCTGGACTCCGCCAACATCGGGGACATTTTTCCTGCAACTAGCCTGTCCAATCTTTTAAGAATTTTGTATGTTTCAATAAGATATCCTCTCATCCTTCTAAATTCTAGTGAATACAAGTCACATTGTAAGCAAACCAGGCAGGGGGAAACTTGTGCCTCATTTGTGAACCTGCTCGTTGCCACAATAACTACACATCAAGGTACATTTTTCATGACAGAGAGCCTTGAAATGTCCAGAGCTTCAGTGATGCATTATGCATGTGCAAGACTTTCTCTTTTGTTAACAACAGGCAGCCAGCCTTTGTGTGCATTTTCCCTGGTGTTCATTCATAATTGACTCGATTTATTAATAGTAAAACCATTGTTGAATTGACCCTGTGCTATATCAGTGATGGCACAAAATTGAAATGAATAGGAAAGCACTGGCACTTGTGATATATTTGATATTTTTCTTGAAGTTAACTTCCCAGCCATTGATTCCACCCTCTGCCATTGAGATCACTGGAACTATGGAGTGATTAGTACGGGTGCCAGAGGTTATGGGGAGAAGGCAGGAGAATGGAGTTAAGAGGGAGAGATAGATCAGCCATGATTGAATGGTGGAGTAGACTTAATGGGCTGAATAGCCTGATTCTGCTCATATCACTTATGACCGAATGAGCATAGGATTCTCCGGAGAATCTGTTTTGAAAAGCTTTCCAACATGGGTCTCTTGAGACATTGTCTCTATATGTAATAGGATGAGGCAAAGATCTTAATGGCATCTTAAAACAAACATGGATTCATGACTTCCATGCTTTATCTGGAAAGACTAAAGGGCCTGTCCCACTGTACGAGGTGATTCAAGAGTTCTCCCGAGTTTTCTCCTGATTCGAACTCGGAGAATGTCCGTAGCGGGTCCGTAGAAATTCGTTGCTGTCTCGTAGCGGCTCGCACGAGTAAAAAGCAACAATTTTTTTCATCACGAGTGTTTTTTTACGCGTGGACATTTTTCACAGTGTTGAAAAAATATCACGAGTTTACCGGATTTCCCGAGTACCTACTGTTACTCATACGAGCCTCTACGGGGCATCCACAAACTCCTACGGACCCACTATGGACATTCTCCAAGTTCGGATCAGGGGAAAATTCGGGAGAACACTTGAATTACCTCGTACAGCGGGACAGGCCCTTTACCGTGAACATTTCAGGTGAAAGACTCCTCACAAAAATGAGAAAGCAAGTTAGTGGCATAGAAGGTGAGGGGGAGGAAGTGGGTGGCACAAGGGAGGTTTCTTTTTAAGGTGAAATAATGTCACTATTGCATGGACAATAGACTTCCTGTATCTGGGTAACATGTGGATAATGGTGTGAAGTCTGGGTGATGTATAGTAAGTCTGCTTTCGTAAGACCTGCTGAGAAAGCCTGAATATACAAATGAAAGAAAAATAGGGACAACAAGGGGAAGAGGCAAGCACAAATGGCCAGTCCTGATACATACAGAAAGAGATGGCAAGCTATCTGAAGTTGTAGAATTCAATATTGAATCCGAAGATAGACACAAAATGCTGGAGTTACTCAGCGGGTCAGGCAGCATCTCTGGAGAAAAGGAATAGGTGACGTTTCTGGTCGAGAGCCTTCTTCAGTAGTCTTGCAGGATGTAACTGGCCCAGATATAATAATGTTGTTCATCAAACTCATTGTAACCGTGGATGAGGCTACAGATGATGAGGGTCCCCTGTTGACTGGGCGCAGGTGCTGCTCAAAGCAATCACCCAAACAGCATCTGCTTTCTCCAATATAGCGGCCACTTGAGCCTTCACTTTAGACTTTAGAGATACAGCGTGGAAACAGGCCCTTTGGCCCACCGAGTCCACGTCGACCTGCAATCACCCCGTACACTGGCACTATCCTACACATGGGGGACAATTTACAATTTACAGAATCCAATTAACCAGCAAACCTGTATTTCTTTGTAGTGTGGGAGGAAACCGGAGCACCCGTCTACTTTGTGAACACCAAATGCTGTACACTACGTAGGGAAGAGGTACAAGTTAACATTGAATTACTGGGAAAAGTTAGTTGGCTATCTGGTTAGTGAGTCTGGAAGAGGGAAAAGAAAGGGGGTTGCATCTCCAGTGGTTGTCTGGAATAGTGTTGTATTCAAGGATGGCAAATGAGCTTAACTGCCCATTCAATGGCTCCAGGTATTCAGCTTATTACAGACATTTATTTTCTTCCACCAATTGCCATTTTCCACCTTCCCTGCTACTTGCTTTCCCTCTCTCTGAGTGAAGATGAAGGGTCTTTGACCTGAAACGTCATTTGTTTCTTTTTCCGCAGACCTGGTGCACCGGTAGAGGTGCTGCCATCCAGCGCCAGAGATCGCGGGTTCCATCCCATCCTGACCACGGATGCTGTCTGTACAGAGTTTGTACGTTCTCTCCCTGACCTGTGGGTTTTCTCTGAAATCTTCGGTTTCCTCCCACACTCCAAAGACGTACAGGTTTGTAGGTTAATTGGCTTGGTATAAATTTAAAAGAATTGGCCCTAGTGTGCGTAGGATAGTGTTAATGTGCGGGGATCGCTGGTCGGTGCAGACTCGTTGGACCGAAGGGCCTGTTTCCGCACTGTCTCTAAACTAAATTAAAAGCTTCCTCAAGAGTATTTTCTGTGTTTATTTGAGATTTCCATTTATTTTTAAATTTTCATTTATATTAGGAATTATCTAAGCAAACCTTGCACATCAATTTTGCTCTTCATTGCTCTGTTATTTTTACCTTGAAAATCTTATTAATTTCAGTTTCAATGAATTGATATGTGGGTTTCTCTTTTCTCATAAGACACAGAATTTATTTCAGTTTAACTTCTTCACCTCCATTTACTTTGCACCCTTCTGTCATTTTATGCCAAGTGATTCAGAATAGAATGTGCAGGAAGGAACTGCAGATGCTGGTTTAAGAGAGACACAAAATGCCGGAGTAACTCAGCGGGACAGTCAAGATCTCTGGTGAGAAGGAATGGGTGACGTTTCGGGTCGAGACTGAATAAGGGTCTCAACACGAAACGTCACCCATTCCTTATTTCCAGAGATGCTGCCTGACCAGCTGAGTAAAGGGTCTGTCACACTTGGGCGACCTAATCCGCGAGTTCTGGCGAGTTTGCCCTCGACTCATACTCGCAGCTTGGTCGACACGAGGTCGTAGGAGGTCTTCGTAACTCTCCTTCATGCTCGAGAGTGGTCTCCGAGTGCTCGACGCCTCAGTGAGGTTTCGGCGGTTTTTTCAATATGTTAAAAAAATGCCCGCGAGTAAAAAAAGGTCGCCATGGAAAATATCAATACTTTTTTTACTCATAGGTTTAGTCGTAGTAGGTCGTAGTAGGTTGAAGTAGGTCAGCATGTTAGTCGTAGGTAATCGAGGGTAGTCGAAGGTAGTCGAAGGTAGTCGTAGATAGTCTTCATCATAGTCGAAGGGAGGTCGAAGGAGATCGAAGGACGTCGTCTTCACTCTCCACTATTTGGTGTCCAATTTTCACGAAGTTAGTCGAAACTAGTCTTCAACATTGTCGAAGGAGGTCGGAGGAAGTCTTCAATGTCATTTTTTCAAACTTCTAAACTCGCCAATTAGGTCACCCAAATGGGACAGCCCCTTTACTCCAGCATTTTGTGTCTATTTTCCATTCAGAATAGAATACCTGCATGCTGTCTAACAAGAATTTTAAAGCAAATATCTAATACCAATGAATAATGGTGCTGATTGAAAGATGACAATGAAGACATAGAATGATCAAGTGAAACATTATGGAATTTAAATGTTAGCCCGGGAAAGAATAAAGAGCAAAAGCACTAATTCGTAAAGGTGCTGATAAAGCAGTTAAAGAGTAATGGCCAGGTGGACTCAAAATGCTGGAGTAACTCAGCGGGACAGGCAGCATCTCTGGAGAGAAAGAATGGGTGACATTTCTTCAGATCATCATACATTCCCGTCGTCGCGGACTTGGTGAGCCGATGGCCTTGTTCCCGCGCAGTATTTCTAAACAAAACTAAACATAGAAACATAGAAACGTAGAAGTTAGGTGCAGGAGTAGGCCATTCGGCCCTTCGAGCCTTCACCGCCATTCAATATGATCATGGCTGATCATCCAACTCAGTATCCCATACCTGCCTTCTCTCCATACCCTCTGATCCCCCTAGCCACAAGGGCCACATCTAACTCCCTCTTAAATATAGCCAATGAACTGGCCTCGACTACCCTCTGTGGCAGAAAGTTCCAGAGACTCACCACTCTCTGTGTGAAAAAAGTTATTCTCACCTCGGTTTTAAAGGATTTCCCCCTTATCCTTAAGCTGTGACCCCTTGTCCTGGACTTCCCCAACATCGGGAGCAATCTTCCTGCATCTAGCCTGTCCAACCCCTTAAGAATTTTATAAGTTTCTATAAGATCCCCTCTCAATCTCCTAAATTCTAGAGAGTATAAACCAAGTCTATCCAGTCTTTCTTCATAAGACAGTCCTGACATCCCAGGAATCAGTCTGGTGAACCTTCTCTGCACTCCCTCTATGGCAATAATGTCCTTCCTCAGATTTGGAGACCAAAACTGTACGCAATACTCCAGGTGTGGTCTCACCAAGACCCTGTACAACTGCAGTAGAACCTCCCTGCTCCTATACTCAAATCCTTTTGCTATGAAAGCTAACATACCATTCGCTTTCTTCACTGCCTGCTGCACCTGCATGCCTACTTTCAATGACTGGTGTACCACGACACCCAGGTCTCACTGCATCTCCCCTTTTCCTAGTCGGCCACCATTTAGATAATAGTCTGCTTTCCTGTTTTTGCCACCAAAATGGATAACCTCACATTTATCCACATTATACTGCATCTGCCAAACATTTGCCCACTCACCCAGCCTATCCAGGTCACCTTGCAGTCTCCTAGCATCCTCCTCACAGCTAACACTGCCCCCCAGCTTAGTGTCATCCACAAACTTGGAGATATTGCCTTCAATTCCCTCATCCAGATCATTAATGTATATTGTAAATAGCTGGGGTCCCAGCACTGAGCCCTGCGGTACCCCACTAGTCACTGCCTGCCATTGTGAAAAGGACCCATTTACTCCTACTCTTTGCTTCCTGTTTGCCAGCCAGTTCTCTATCCACATCAATACTGAACCCCCAATGCCGTGTGCTTTAAGTTTGTATACTAATCTCTTATGTGGGACCTTGTCGAAAGCCTTCTGGAAGTCCAGATACACCACATCCACTGGTTCTCCCCTATCCACGCTACTAGTTACATCCTCGAAAACAAAAACATGTGACACTTTGTCCAGTGAGCATTGGGTTCAATGCTGTATACTATTGTTCTTCGAGATTCCCACATTCAGCAGAGAGGGACAAAGATATTTGCTTCAAAAATCCATAGGTTTATAGGTTCATAAGTGATAGGAGCAGAATTAGGCCACTCGGCCCATCAAGTCTGTCATTCAATCATGGCTGATCTATCTCTCCCTCTTAACCTCCTGCCTTCTCCCCATAACCCCTGACACCCACTTCAACTAGTTATTACTCTGGAACTCTCTCCCTACATCCTTTTGCTTTCCCATCTCTGTCTCCTGATCTTTAAATCGATATTTTTCTGTCTTCTAATATCTCCTGCTCTGCTTCAGGATTCACCTTTGTTTTCGTTATGCCATTTAAAAATGTTTTGAGACCTTTCATTTTTCGTGAAACTGAGTTGTTGCCATTGATAAGATATTTCCCCAGAGTACTGCTTCCACTGTTGTCAAATGTCTGCTCCACTGTGGGGAATGCACTTGTTTCAATCTTATTTATTAATCATTACATAACTGCAGGATCATACTGTGCAGGGTGATTTTGAATACAAATCTGCAATTGATGAAAGGCCTGCTGTTATTGATCAACTTTCACACAGCATTACAGCAATCAATGCTTTTAGATGAAGTTTCATTAATATATCCAATTTCAAGAATAAAAGTATATTCAAAATTGTCCACAATTTAGTTGTTGAATTAAATACCACTCTGGAATTGATGAAGTGCATGACCTAAAATATGATATTTTAAGTGAAATAATTCATGTAATATCGATAACAAAATATTCTTCTCTTCTTTACTCAACAACAGAAATAAGAGTTTCGAAGGGACTGACAAAACTAATTGTTCCTACGCTTAACAATTTGCAATTTGCAATATATGAAAGTAAACATTACTTGCGGGGGAATGGTAGCGCAGCGGTAAATGTGCTGCCTCACAGCGCCAGAGACCCGGGTTCACTCCTGGCTACGGGCGCTGTCTATATAGAGTTTGTACGTTCTCCCTGTGACCCGCGCGGGTTTTCTCCGAGATCTTTGGTTTCCTCCCACACTCCAAAGACGTTCAGGTTTGTAGGTTAATTGGCTTGGTATAAATGTAAAAATTGTCCCGAGTGAAGGATAGTGTTAATGTGGGGGGATTGCTGGTCAGCACGGACTCGGTGGGCCAAAGGGCCTGTTTCCGCGCTACATCTCTAAACTAAATTAGAAACATTATATCCAGGAGTGGCCATCAAAATAGTATTATACTGTCCTGTTGAATCAAATTCATGTCTGTCCACTACCCACTGATGCACCTAGAATTCTAGTCACGGAAGTGTATTGTAAATTGGATTGCTACATTTTGCCAAGCCAATAGAAGGACAGATGCAGGAAAGGGGTGATTAGGAATTCTGCTTCCTGAAGATACAGGCTTGCTGTAGCCTCACATCAGTGACAGCTCTTCACTCTTTATTGCTTCTGCTGCACTTCCTCATTGAAAATTATGATTGAGTTGATTTGAATGTCTGGAAGTGAGAGCAATAGACATCTGATGTTCATGTACTGAATCAGTGTTTGGAGATTGAAGCCAATTTTTCCTACTCCCTTTAAAATTAACCCATAGCCAAAAAGAATATGTAGGCATCTAACTCATACTTGCTTCAATTAGTTTTTTCAGCTGTATTGAAGGATCCTTGCTGCAATAAATACTCTGAGATCTTATAAAATTATAGGGAGATACAACATGGAAACAGGTCTCTCGACCCATCGAGCTAATATTTATACAAGACCTGCTGTAACTTGTTTTATTCTCTCCAATTTTCCATCAACTTTTGCTAAGTTCTACCACTCACTTACACACTAGGACAATTTTCAGTTGCCTACCAACCCACATGGTTTGGGGATGTGGGAGGATAGCAGAGCACGAAGAGGAAACCAGTGCTGACACAAGGTGAATCTGCAAACTCCACTCAGAGCACGAGTGCTCAGGATCGAACCCGGGTCACCAAAGTTGTTTAGTTTTTTAGATTAGAGATACAGCGCAGAAACAGGTCCGTCGGTTCACCAAGTCCACGCCGACCAGTGATCCCCCCACATTAACACCATCCTACACACACTAGGGATTATTTACACATACACCAAGCCAATTTACTGACATACCTGGACGTCTTTGGAGTGTGGGAGGAAACCGAAGATCTCGGAGAAAACCCACGCAGGTCACGGGGAGAACGTACAGACAGCACCCGTAGTCGGGATCGAACCCGGGTCACCGGCGTTGCAAGTGCTGTAAGGCAGCAACTCTCCCGCTGCGCCACCGTGCCGCCACCGCCATACAACGTTGTGATGGGGAAGCTCTACCAGCTGTGTCATTGTGTGCTGTCCATACTCAGGCACAGGGCCGAGGAGTTTCACAGCAGTTTTCATGGTTATTTTCAATATTTTAGATGTCCCTATTGTGTTGTCATTTCATTGTCGTGAGCAGCGGAGTTTGGGGATGTGCATGGGAGCAAGCCCAGTGAATTTCTAGGACTGTGAAATTCAAAAATGCCTCAATGGCTGGAAATCGGAGATAAAAACAGAAAGTGCTACAAATGCTCAGCAGGTCAGCAAGAATCTGTGGAGAAGCAAACTGAGCTGATTGAGTTTATTTTCTTTAGTTTTAGTTTTAGAGATACAGCGTGGAAACAAGCACTTGAAGCCTGTGCCGACCAGCGATCACCCAAGCACTATTTCTATCCTACACACTAGGAACAATTTACAGTGGCCAATTAACCTACAAACCTGCACGACTGTGGAATGTGAGGGAAAACTAGAGCACCTGGGGAAAATCCACCTGGACACAGTGAGAATGTACCAACTCTGTACAGATAGCTCCCGTAGTCAGGATCAACTCTGGTTCTCTGGCATTGTTGGCAGCAACTGTACTACTGCACCACTATGCCCTTTCTTTGACCTGAAATGTTAACTTTCATTCTCTTTGTACAAATGCTGCCCGGCTTGTTATGTGTTTCCCACATTTGAACAGCCTGTTTGCTTTGAGGAAGATGGACATTTTTAATAACTAAACAACTTTCATGATGATATATGGAAGGTAAATACATATGTCTATGTTTATTGAATCTTTCATCATAACACAAACCTCCAATAGTAGGGATTAGGTGACATTGGGCTTCTCATTATCAATGTTACTTTTGAGCATAGTCACTCAGCCAGCACCACCATTCATTGTGATCATGGCAGATCGTCCCCAATCAATAACCCGTGCCTGCCTTCTCCCCATATCCCTTGATTCCACTAGCCTCTAGAGCTCTATCTAACTCTCTCTTAAATCCATCCAGTGATTTGGCCTCCACTGCTTTCTGTGGCAGGGAATTCCACAAATTCACAACTCTCTGGGCGAAAATGTTTTTTCTCACCTCACTCTTAAATGGCATGATGATTCACACTAAACCCCCTGTCCCACTTAGGAGACCTAAACAGCAACCTCTAGTGACCTGGCCTGCCACCCAAAAAAAAAATCAAAGTCGAGGTGACCTGCAACCTCCTACCACCTCCCACTCATATGTTGAAAAGCTTCCTCGACTATGAAGAAAACCGGCTTCGACTAGACGTGCGACTAAAAAATGTTCGATTTTTAAAACGGCAACCTATTTTTAGTCGAGGCCGGTTTTAATCATGATGAAAAAATAGCAGCAACCTAGATGAAGCCTCGACCACGCGGAAACCACTTTCGACCATTAGGGAGAGTGACCAAAACCTCCGGTGACCTCATGGATACCTTGGGTGGCGGGCAAGGTCACCAGAGGTTGCTGTTTAGGTCTCCTAAGTGGGACAGGGGCTTAACTAAACTCAGCCTCCTCGAGCATTGCTCTGCTTCAGTATACTCTGGATGTCTCACAAAGCCTTTTAATAATGATGAGTATCACAATGATGGTGGTCTCCATCGCTGGTAAAGATGCAGCCAGTGCAACCAATCCTGTCCAATTGTCCTGTCCATCAATAGAAACATAGAAACATAGAAAAATAGGTGCAGGAGTAGGCCATTCGGCCCATCGAGCCAGCACCGCCATTCAATGTGATCATGGCTGATCATCCACAATCAGTACCCCGTTCCTGCTTTTTCCCCCAAACCTTGATTGCTTTCGCACTAAGAGCTAAATCGAACTCTCTCTTGAAAACATCCAGTGAATTGGCCTCCACGGCCTTCTGTGGCAGAAAATTCCACAGATTCACAACTCTGGATGAAAAAGGCGTAGGTAATTTAGGACTGGGATGAGGAGAAACTTTTTCAGAGTGTTGTGAATCTGTGGAATTTTCAGCCATGATTGAATGGTGGAATAAACATGATGGGCAGAATGTCCTAATTCTGCTCCTATCATTTATGAACATGAACTTATGAATCATGGTTCCTCTATGTAGGAATGAATGATTGATATATATATATATCACAAAACACAGAGGCTTCTCCATGAACAGCCCATGGGAAAACTTTATTTCCAGTCACTAATCCAATTTTGGATGTTGTGGATGTTCAATAAGCAAATAGCATGCCTTGGGACCTTGTTAAATGTCTTGCTTTGGATTATATTTATATTTTAAATACACTACCCTCATTGTTGGATCGACTCAAGAATGGATCCACTGGGCTTATATTCACTGGAATTTAGAAGGATGAGAGGGCATCTTATAGAAACATTTAAAATTCTATAGGGATTGGACAGGAAAAATGTTCCCACGTTGGGGGTCCAGAACCAGGGGTGACAGTTTAAGAATATGGGGAAGACCATTTAGGACTGAGATGAGGAAACACTTTTTCACCCAGAGAGTTGTGAATCTATGTAATTTTCTACCACATAAGGCAGTGGAGGCTGATTCACTGGATGTTTTCAAGGGAGAGTTAGATATAGCACTTAGGGCTAAAGGATATGGGGAAAAAGCCAGAACGGGGTACTGATTTTAGATGATCAGCCATGATCGATGGGCTGGCTCGATGGGCTGAATAACCAACTCCTGCACCTGTGTTTCTAAGGTCTTTCTGGGCAATGGTTACAAATTTGACTGCATCCACCCAAGTTGTATTATATACAGTGGCTTGCAAAAGTATTCATACCCCTTGAACATTTCCACATTTTGTCACGTTACAACCACAAACGTAAATGTATTTTATTGGGATTTTATGTGATAGACCAACACAAAGTGGCACATAACTGTGAAGTGGAAGGAAAATGATACATGGTTTTCAAATTTTTTTACAAATAAAAAACTGAAAAGTGTGGCGTGCAAAAGTATTCAGCCCCCTTTACTCTGTTACCCCTAAATAAAATCCAGTGCAACCAATTGCCTTCAGAAGTCACCTAATTAGTAAATAGAGTCCACTTGTGTGTAATCTAATCTCAGTATAAATACAACTGTTCTGTGAAGGCCTCAGAGGTTTGTTAGAGAACATTAGTGAACAAACAGCATCATGAAGCCCAAGAAACACACCAGAGGTCAGGGATAAAGTTGTGGAGATGTTTAAAGCAGGGTTAGGTTATAAAAAAATATCCCAAGCTTTGAACATCTCACGGAGCACTGTTCAATCCATCATCCGAAAATGGAAAGAGTATGGCACAACTGCAAACCTACCAAGACATGGCCGTCCACCTAAACTGACAGGCCGGGCAAGGAGAGCATTGATCAGAGAAGCAGCCAAGAGGCCCATGGTAACTCTGGAGGAGCTGCAGAGATCCACAGCTCAGGTGGGAGAATCTGTCCACAGGACAACTATTAGTCGTGCACTCCACAAATCAGGCCTTTATGGAAGAGTGGCAAGAAGAAAGCCATTGTTGAAAAAAAGCCATAAGAAGTCCCGTTTGCAGTTTGCCACAAGCCATGTGGGGGACACAGCAAACATGTGGAGGAAGGTGCTCTGGTCAGATTAGACCAAAATTGAAGTTTTTGGCCTAAATGCAAAACGCTATGTGTGGCGGAAAACTAACACTGCACATCACCCTGAACACACCATCCCCACTGTGAAACATGGTGGTGGCAGCATCATGCTGTGGGGATGCTTTTCTTCAGCAGGGACAGGGAAGCTGGTCAGAGTTGATGGGAAGATGGATGGAGCCAAATACAGGGCATTCTTGGAAGAAAACCTGTTAGAGTCTGCAAAGACTTGAGACTGGGGCAGAGGTTCACCTTCCAGCAGGACAACGACCCTAAACATACAGCCAGAGATACAATGGAATGGTTTAGATCAAAGCATATTCATGTGTTAGAAATGCCCAGTCAAAGTCCAGACCTAAATCCATTGAGAATCTCTGGCAAGACTTGAAAATTGCTGTTCACAGACGCTTTCCATCCAATCTGACTGAGCTTGAGCTATTTTGCAAAGAAGAATGGGCACAAATTTCAGTCTCTAGATGTGCAAAGCTGGTAGAGACATATCCCAAAAGACTTGCAACTGTCATTGCAGTGAAAGGTGGTTCTACAAAGTCTTGACTCAGGGGGGCTGAATACTTTTGCACGCCACAATTTTCAGTTTTTTATTTGTAAAAAAATGTGAAAACCATGTATAATTTTCCTTCCACTTCACAATTATGCACCACTTTGTGTTGGTCTATCACATAAAATCCCAATAAAATACATTTACGTTTGTGGTTGTAACGTGACAAAATGGGGAAAAGTTCAAGGGTTATGAAAACTTTTGCAAGCCACTGTAGTTGTATAAGATAGGTCACAGATGCCAAGTGTAACCAAACGTTTCTGCCTCTTGAGACATGACTCACCCTGTGCTTCCTTTTACCAGCATGATGAGCTTCTGAGCTGGGGCTATACCTGGACTGTAGTCTGCTTCAGGTGATGAAGATGCTGGCAGTATGGTAAGGCCTGTTACTGAGGAAGATTGAGTATTGTTTTGAAAAGTTAGTCATAGAGTGATACATCGTAGAACCAGGCCCACACCAGCAAATATGTCCCAGGTACACTAGTCCCACCTGCCCGTGTTTGGTCCCGATCCCTCCAAACCTGTCTAATCCATGTACCTGTCTAACAATTTCTTAAATGTTGGGATAGACCCTGCCTCAACTACCTCATCTGGAAGCTCATTCCATACACCTACCACCCGAAGTGTGAAAAGGTTACCCCTCAGTTTCCTATTAAATCGTTTCCGCTTCACCGTAAACCTGTGTCCTCTGGTCCTCGATTCACCTACTCTGGGCAAGAGACTCTGTGCATCTACCCGATCTATTCCTCTCATGATTTTATACACCTCTATAATATCACCCCTCATCCTCCTGCACTCCAATAAATAGAGTCCCAGCCTGCTCAACCTCTCCCTATAGTTCAGACCCTCTAGCTCTGTCAACATTCTCATGATTCTTCTCTGTACTCTTTCCAGCTTAGCAACATTATATTGTGAGAAGATTTGCAAAAGAGGATGCCCAAACTTCATTTGTTAAGATAAAACATTGTTGTGCAGACAAAATGTTTTGTCTTTCAGAGGGATCACATCACTACTTTGCAATCTCATGGACAACTTTCTATATTCAATGTCTAGTTTGGTCATCGGATGCAATTCTTGTGAGAATGATTTTGTATCTATCAACATCTTCCAATCTGCTTTTCTTATAATAGAGGAAGTGAATATAATCATAGTTCAATTTTAGATTAGAAAATGTAATTTTTGGTGGGAAGAGGGAATAGCAATTTATTTTGTGATTTTTTATAAAATAGAAACTGAACAATAAACCCTGCAGATTCTGATGTTGGCTGTTTCAGAGTTCTGTCACGTTGGCACAGTGATGGAGGCCATCAGCTTCAACAATAATTGTGAGGCAGGCATGGTTGTGTGGCAAGGTGGTGCGGTGGTAGAGTTGCTGCTTTACAGCACCAGGGACCCAGGTTCGATCCCGACTACGGGTACTGTCTGTACGGAATTTTATACATTCTCCCGGTGAACTGCGTGGGTTTTCTCCGAGATCTTCAGATTCCTCCCACACTCCACAGGCAAACTGTCTTGTAGGTTAATTGGCTTGGTATAAAAAAATGTTAATTGTCCCCAGTGTGTGTAATCAATCAATCAATCAATCAATCAATCAATCTTTATTGTCATCTTGCAAAGCAACAGTTGTACAGTGCAAAATGAGAAGATGTTTCTCAGGGAATACCAGAGCATCGCACATAAAACTTAAACATTTCACACATAACTAAAAACAATAAAAACAATTCAAAACAATCCAGTCCTTGATAAAAACAATACGAATAGTTTAAAAAAGTGCAGGTAAAAACAGCAACATTAAAATACAAGTAAAAACAGTCATAAATTGTCCAGGGCAGCTGATTTAAGTGGCCAGTGCCAGAGTTGTTATTAAATTGTCAGTGCAAATGCAGCAGAATCAGGTGGAGTGACTGTTTAGCAGCCTCACAGCCTGTGGAAGGAAGCTATTTAGAAGTCTGGTTGTCCGGGCTTTGATGCTACGGTATCTCTTGCCTGATGACAGGAGATCCAGATGTGTGTGGAGATGGTGCAGTCTGTCCTTTGCTATGCTCAGTGCTTTTTTCAGGCAGCGGCTCTGGAACAGTTCTTGTACCGAGGGTAGCGAGACGCCAATGATCCTCTCTGCTCCCCTCACTACCCTCTGCAGAGACTTCCTCACTGAGCAGTTGCAGTTGGAGTACCACGTGTTTATGCAGTACGTGAGTACTGACCACCGTGCCCCTGTAAAATGTCCTGAGGATGTTGGTGGGGAGTTTCATCAGTTAGTGCAGTCGCTGATGGGCCCGTTTGACAATCCCAGTGTTGTTCCTGGACCAGGTGAGACTGTCTGTAATTTGCACTCCGAGGAACTTTATTCTCTCCACTCTCTCCACCGTGGTGCCACTGATGTTGAGGGGTGTGTGTTTGGGCTGCAACCTCCTGAAGTCGACAATCATCTCCTTGGTTTTGTCGACGTTCAATTCTAAGTTGTTGTTGCCGCACCAGTCCACTAGTTGTTTCACTTCCTCCCTGTACATTGTTCCATCCTCTCCATGATAGTGTTACTGTGCGGGGATCGCTGGTCAGTGCGGACTCAGTGGACCAAAGGGCCTGATTCCATGCTGTATCTCTAAACTAAACTAAACATCAATATTAAAGGCATCCTGAGTTTGGAAAGCTTCATCCAGAATGAAATTGCCACACTGAAGCAATATGATGCCTAGAGAGGCCATGATGGATGTCCTTGGTGTTCCAGGCATCAAGCTGCACAAAGCACATTGCCACATGTAATAGACAAAAGAATGTCATATGAATATGTAGGAAACAACTACAGATGCTGTTTTAAATTGAAGATAGACACAGTATGAAGAAGGGCTCGACCCGAAACGTCACCCAATCTTTCTCTCCAGCGATGCTGCCTGTCCCGCTGAGTTGCTCCAACATTTTGTGTCATATGAATATGCTTGTCTACTAAAATCACCATGTGAACATACAACTCAATAACCTTTTAATCAAACATGGGGAAGGAGATTTATATTTCCTTCTCAGGAAGCTATACCAGCTTCTCAATTATATTTGATGACCATTTGATGCTTCTAAATTTGTGGAATATTACATTCCCTTGAAATTATAAAAGCATTATTGTTTTTCATGGTTATTATTAAATCGGAAACCTATTGGTAAGGGATGCTTGATCAACCAGTTAAAAGATGAGCCCTTGAAAGAGTTTTATCTGTAGAGCTAATTTTCATATTATGTATTCTGTACAACCCTATATGTAATTTACTAAATACAGTCTGCATGCTCCCTCAAATAATTTCTGCAGCTCTATGTACAAAGCAGCAGAACTATTTATTCCCCAATTTTTACTTAATCCAAACATTTATGACTTCATTCTGAAAATTCAGAAAGAAAATGACTTACAAGACCATGGAAAGTGAATGGTTTAGAGACCATACACAGGCTATTCTCTTCTGAAAGGTAGACCCAACATGTTGGAGTAACTCAGCGGGACAGGCAGCATCTCTGGAGAGAAGGAATGGGTGACATTTTCGGTCGAGGCCCTTCTTCAGACTATTCTCTTCTCAAATGTGTAGGAAGGAACTCCAGATGCTGGTTTACACCATAATGCAGATGCAGTCTGAAGAAGGGTCTCGACCCAAAACATCACCCATTCCTCTCTCCAGAGATGCTGCCTGAGTTACTCCAGCATTTTGTGTCTATTCTCTTATCAAGCCGTTTTGTAAATTAATTTAATTAAACAGTGGGTGACATTAGTTATCTCTCATGCTGCCAATATTCTGCTGCTGGAAAGATACTGAAAGGCAACGTGTGACTATTTGCAATTTGCAATGATTTCCTGGAGGAGTTCACACGTGCATCGTCAAACATTTTCAACTCCTCCACACCATTTCATAGAACAAATCACTGCCTTTTATATTAGCACCCAAGGGCCTACACAAGGTTAAGGGGAGCTCAGTAGATTGGAAAGCAGAAGGAAGCTTGGATTAATTTCAGTGGCACAGAGAGCTACATCACAGGGTTTCCAATCTGTAATGTGGAAGGTACATTGCCTTTACATTAGAGCATCATGCTCTGTCATCTGTTGTGCAGTTGGAGGCAGAAGCATAGAAATACACACTAAATCAAGCAGCATCTGTGAGCAGAAACAATGCTTATGGCTTAGTCCTTTAGTTTACACAAAATGCTGGAGTAACTCAGTGGGTCAGGCAGCATATCTGGAGAGAAGGAATGGGTGACGTTTCGGGTCGAGACCCTTCTTCAGACTGATGTCAGGGGACAGGGTGGGACAAAGATAGAACATAGTCAGAGACAGTAAGACTAGTGAGAGAACTGGGAAGGGGAAGGGGATGTAGAGTCCGTTAGTTTAGTTTAGTTTAGAGATCCAGCGCGGAAACTGGCCCTTCGGCCCAATGAGTCCGCACCGATCAGCGATCCCTGCACATTAACACTATCCTACACACACCAGGGACAATTTACATTTATACCAGGCCAATTAACCTACGAACCTGTACGTCTTTGGAGTGTGGGAGGAAACCGAAGATCTTGGTGAAAACCCACGCAGGTCACGGGGAGAATGTACAAACTCCATACAGACGGCACCGGTATCCAGGATGGAAACGGGTCTCTGTAAGGCAGTAGCCCTACCGCTGCACAGTGCACCCGTTGTAATCAGCTTCAGTTTTTTTCTCTTCAAATTCCCAATTTAGATGTTAATGACGATGTTCAACAAAGGAGAGAAAATTACAAACATAGCCATGTAAAGTGATGCCTAAATAATTTAGCATTTAGCCTTTTTTATGCATCATCATTACGCACTGTTATTCTAGGAAAAATGGCCACAAGTATTTATCAAGAATTGATTCAACTGTGCGGAAATTGGTTGTGATTTGTGCTGAGGTGCATTAGCCTTTGAGTGGAAAGTGAAAACATTGCATCGATGGCTGTGCATTATTAAACTTGTTTCATGGGTGTCATGAGATCTGATGTCCAATGGACTTGAATGTAGTGGAATTACTAGCTCCAGAGCAATTAACAATGTGCTGGTTTGTTAACTGGCTACAGCTCCATATACTGTCAGTCGGTGACAAAAGAACAAAGAACAGTTGATAGGCATGTGAGAAAAGTGCAGGGGCACAGGGAAAGTAAGTAGAGAGCAGAAGGGGCTTTATTTGTCACAATACAACCGCACAGTGAAAATATTTTTGCATATATTTACATATGCAGGTGCCTCCATGTTTTGATACCATTTGCACAAGACCATTCTGCCCGCGTGCTCAGTCTACTGGAGCGGCTCCCGATCCAGGTAAGCCCCCAGGCTCCTGCAGGGCCTTGCTCCGTCACCTTCGACTGAATCGGCCTGCAAACTGACGTCCCTCTCCTCTCCTCTCCTCTCCTCGCCCGGCCATCTTTGTGTCCCAGGGGTGCCGCCTGCAGCCAACCTTGAAGGCGCTGGAGACATTACCCCGGTTCACCCTCGTACCAGCCCTTGCTCCTCGCGTTCGACGTCTCCTATGCTCTGCTGGCGACAGCATGATCCCAATGGACCAAAGGCACTCTTTCTGTGCTGTAGTAAGTCAGTGCATAAGAAATACAAGCAGGCCATTTGGGGTAGCGCAGTGGTAGAGTTGCTGCCTTACAGCGCTTGCAGCATCAGAGACCCAGGTTCAATCCTGACTAACGGCGCTGTCTGTGCAGTGTTTGGACGTTCCCATGGTTTTCTCCGATATCTTTGGTTTCCTCCCACACTCCCAAGACGTACAGGTTTGTAGATGAATTGGCTTGGGTTTGTATACTTGGTATTTGTGTAAATTGTCCCTAGTGTGTGTCGACGTGTTAATGTGTGGGGATCGCTGGTCAGTGCAGACTCGGTGGGCCGAAGGGCCTGTTTCCGTATTGTAAATCTAAACTAAAATAAACTAAACTAAAACAAAATTGATCCTTATGCCTGCTCCACCATTCAATGAGATCACAGCTGATATTTTATCTCAGTGCCACCTCACCATTCCTGTTATGTTCCTTGGTTCCTCTAATAACTAAAAATCTTCAGAAAAGGGCAATGGTGTATTTAATGTGAAAATAAACCAGTATGCTTGATCTAGCTGGTTTGGACCAGCGAGTGTTAGAACAGGTAGGTAGACAATAGTGCTGGAGAAACTCAGCGGGTGCAGCAGCATCTATGGAGCGAAGGAAATAGGCAACATTTCGAGCCAAAACCCTTCTTCAGACTGATGGAGGGTGGGAGGGGGGGGGGGGGGGGGGGGGGGGGGGAGAAGAAAGGAAAATGGAAGAGGAGGAGCCCGAGGGGTGAGGGAGAGCTGAGAAGGGGAGGAGATGGCAAGGGCTACCGGAAATTGGAGAATTCAATGTTTATGCCGCTAGGGTGCAGACTGCCCAAACGGAATATGAGGTGCTGCACCTCCAATTTCTGGTGGTGCTCACTCTGGCCATGGAGGAGGCCCAGGACAGAGCACTGGTACTTGGTAAATGTGGAAGGATGGCTTTTTAAAGTGAATTATGATGAGAAATAAAATACTACAAACATTGAAAGTTTGTGATAAAACTGGAGATACATAGAGAGTCTGTTGCTGTTTATTAGAGAACAAATATAGAGATTCTGTGTAGGATGGAACTATAGATGCTGTTTTAAACTGAATAGACACAAATGCCGGAGTAACTCAGCGGGTCAAGCAGCATCTCAGCAGAAAAGGAATAGGTGATGTTTCGGTTCGAGACCGTTCTTCAGACCATATTCTGAGTATCTTTGGTATATGTTGGGATTTGCACTCAACTCTAACATATTTGAGCAGATATATTTAAATGATCAACTAATAATCCAATCAAATAGATATTAGCAAGACCATCTGTATTTCTGCCAATGATACAACTAAATGAATGAAAGAGGTTTTTTTAGTTTAGTTTAGTTTAGAGATACAGCATGGAATCGGTCCACCGGGTCCACGACCAGCGATCCCCGCACATTAACACCCACTAGTGACAATTTGTTTTTAACATTTACCAAGCCAATTAACCTACAACCCTGTACATCTTTGGAATGTGAGAGGAAACCGAAGATCTCGGAAAAAACCCACGCAGGTCGCGCGGAGAACTCCAAAAAAAAACAGCATCCGTAATGGGGATCAAACCCGGTTCTCCGGCGCTGCATTCCTTGTAAGGCAGCAACTCTACCGCTGTGCCACTGTAACCACCCACCAGTCACCGGTCCGAAGAATTAAATGCCCCCCTTGCCTGGTGAGTTTGATTAGAATGCGCGTTTCCAGTGCCAGAACGTAATGCATTAGGGAGGAACTGCAGATGCTGGTGTAAATCGAAGTTTGCCACAGGTCTATCATTCTTCTGTCTGAAGAAGGGTCTCGACCTGTAACGCCACCTATCCCTTTTCTCCAGAGATGTTGTCTGACCCTTTTTGTGTCTATCTTCACAAAATATTGGGGCCCATTTCTCCTACAGCAGTTATCCCATGGCCAAGGCTGAGTTGGGGAGCTGGCAGGAGTACACATTCAGTGAAAACTCTGAGCTGTCTTTGGATGAGTCTAGGCAGAGGACAGGGGTGGGTGCAAGGCTTGCTCTGCCAACAAGCCAGGATTCTGGCTGAATCGGCATATCCTGCTCATTAACCTGTCGTTTCTCTTTACAAGCACTGACCTGACCTGTTGTAAATCTCCAGTATGTCCTGTCTCTTGGTAGTTATATATTTTGACTCTGCTATTTTTAGTTTAGTTTAGTTTAGAGATACAGCACGGAAACATGCCCACTGGGTCCGCACTGACCAGCGATCCCCGTTACACTAACGCTGTATTACACACTAGGGACAATTTAAAATTTATACCAAGGCCAATTAACTTACAAACCTGTACGTCTTTGGAGTGTGGGAGGAAACCGGATCCCTTTAGGACAGAACACCCTGTAGCAGGCTATTTCCTTCTAATCCAATGGCTCTCAGCATGATTTGGTCTGAAGAGTGAAGTTAAGGGCCTGTCCGACTTTTTCGGCGACTGTTGGCACCCGTCATAGGTCGTTGCAGGTCGGCGAAAATTTACAACATGTTGAAAATCCAGCGGCGACCAGAAAGACGCTACAACGCTTTGGGCGACTGAGGAGACGACTCACGACCATACAGGCGACACCCTGGCGACATGTCGCGGGGTGAAGCCTGTATGGTCGTGAGTAGTCGCCCAAAGTTTTGTACATTGTTCTGGTTGCCGCTGGATTTTCAACGTTGAAAATTTTCAGTGACCTGTAACGACCTATGACGGATGCCGGCAGTTGCCAAAAAAGTTGCGCGTGGAACAGGCCATTTAGACATCACTTCCATATGAAAAGTTATAAGAAATTTAAAACTCTCTCCTACAGGGATGAACTACTAATCCATTGTATGGAATTAGTTTACAGATAGACCATTGTTAAATTGGATATTGGTTTTGAGGTTATATAGTCGACTTCTGTTCCCCCATTTCATGAGTTTCCAAGAGGAGGCTGTGGAGGCCAGGTCAATGAATATTTTTAAAGCAAAGATAGCTAGATTCTTGATTAGTACAGGTGTCAGGGGTTGTGGGGCGAAGGCAGGAGAATGGGGTTAGATATAGATCAGCCATGATTAAATGGCAGAGTGGACTTGATGAGCAGAATGGCTTAATTTGTTTCCTTTCACTTATGAATGTATGAACTTATGAGATGAGCACATGAACTCAGTTAGCCACTGTTTTCAATCTTCCACCATAATTGTTCCCTTGATACAATACAACTTCATGACATTTGTATATTGAAAAGCCAGTGATGTGGAAGGTGAATTAACAGGAATTCGAAAGGGAAATTATGGAGAGGTCAAATACTCATCTGAGAGGTCTGTCGAGTACAAAGGGAGGGGGTGGAGGGGTAGACCATTGGGGCAAAGAAAAGGGGTACTTTGTAACTTTACATGGCGACTCTTTGTATACCATGGCATCTCATAGAAACATAGAAACACAGAAAATAGGTGCAGGAGGAGGCCATTTGGCCCTTCGAGCCAGCACCGCCATTCATTGTGATCATGGCTGATCGTCCCCTATCAATAACCTGTGCCTGCCTTCTCCCCACTGTGATTCTTCACATGTTACAATAACATTATCTAATCAATCAAGAAGATTATGCATAATCTGAATCTTAATGCTTAACATACTGGACTGGCAAACATCGATCAATCTCACTGTTAATTTACCCTTTTATTCCAAACGTTCCACGACACATGTATTGACTCCAGATTCCCCTTCTATCTGTGTCAAGGGCTTTTTGCTGAGATTAGCGCCAAATGGTCAGGTCTAATTTTGAGAGAAAAGCCTCCTTGTTCTAGACTCCCACCTCCAGAGAAATACCTCGTTGTAAACTAATATATTTTTGATAGACAAAATGCTGGAGAAACTCAGCGGGACAGGCAGCGTCTCTGGATAGATGGAATGGAAGATGTTTCAGGTTGAGACCCTATTTTAGACTGAGAGTCAGGGGAGTGGGAGACACAGATATATGGAAGGATAAGGTGTGAAAACGAGACATCAAAGGGACTCTCAGGGAAGAGTCCCACTCGCCTGACTCTCAGTCTGAAGAAGGGTCTCGACCCGAAACGTAACCCGTTCCTTCTCTCTGGAGATGCTGCCTGTCCCGCTGAGTTACTCCAGTATTTTGTATCTATCTTCGGTGTAAACCAGCATCTGCAGTTACTTCCTACTAATATATCTTTACTTCTATAAATCTGTCTTGCATCACCACACAAAACAAAACACAAGAAGTAACTTTGCTGGAGAATGTTATAGCGAGGTGCACCATTACTGGTTTGTTGAATTCTCTCATAATCCCAGTGTGCCTGGTGTTGTCATATTCAGATGGATAATTTGGAGCACATTATCAAGTTGTCAATTGTATTTTGCATTCCATTTCCACATTATTAAATCATAAAGGAACAGTAATATACTTATGGTAACACAAGAAGGCTTTGCCTGAAGGCCACAAAGTCTCCTGTAAATGGAATAAACCTTTACTAACTGGGGCCTCAAGGAAGGTGTTGTTACAGCTGGGAC
The DNA here is from genome assembly GCF_010909765.2 of Amblyraja radiata. NCBI lineage: Eukaryota > Metazoa > Chordata > Chondrichthyes > Rajiformes > Rajidae > Amblyraja > Amblyraja radiata. Next base: position 3,436,992 of record NC_045980.1, read on the forward strand.
AGTATGCTATGTCAATCGTGTCATGTTTTCACATCCAGAAGTATTAGAAGTATTATTAAAGTATTAAAGTGCATTCATGCTAATGTAAGTCACATTTTTTCTTTATATCACAGGCTTGTCTTTTAATTATACCATATGACACTATTTGACGTGTGCTGTGGAAAAAAATGCTTTTTTTATCAAGATGGCGCAACAGTAGAGTTGCTGACTTACAGCGCCAATGACCCGGGTCCCGGGTTCGATCCCGACTAGGGGTGCTGTCCGGACGGAGTTTGTACGTCCTCCCCGTGACCGGCGGCGTGGGTTTTTTCCGAGATCTTCGGTTTCCACCCACACTCCAAAGACGTACAGGTTTGTAGGTCAAATGGCTTGGTATATATGTAAATTGTCCCTAGTGTGTATAGGACAGTGTTAATGTGCGGTGATCGCTGGTCGAATAGCATGCCTTGGGACTCTGTTAAATGTCTTGCTTTGCATTATATTTATATTTTAAACACACTGCCCTCACTGTTGGATCGACTCAAGAATGGATCAACTGGGCTTATATTCACTGGAATTTAGAAGGATGAGAGGATATCTTATAGAAACATTTAAAATTCTTAAGGGATTGGACACGAAAAATGCTCCCATGTTGGGGGAGTCCAGAACCAGGGATCACAGTTTAAGAATTAGGGGTAGGCCATTTAGGATTGAGATGAGGAAAACCTCTTTCACCCAGAGAATTGTGAATCTGTGGAATTTTCTGCCACAGAAGGCAGTGGAGGCCAATTCACTGGGTGTTTTTACAAGAGAGAGTTACATAGAGCTCTTAAGGGCCTGTCCCACTTTCACGACCTAATTCACGACCTTTTTCACTCATGGACATTTTTCCTCAGGCTAGAAAAACGCCCCGACCTACTTGATGCCACGAGTACCTACGACTAGCATCATGACCTACCTACAATCTGCCTACAACCTCCTACGACCTCCTACGACCTCGTGATGACCATGCTGCGAGCACGAGTCAAGGGCAAACTCGGCAGAGGTCGTGAATTAGGTCGTGAAAGTGGGACAGGCCCTTCAGGGCGAATGGAATCAAGGGATAGGGGGTGAAAGGAGTATTCTGGATGATTTTGGATGATCAGCCACGATTATATTGAATGGCGGTGCTGGTTCGAAGGGCCGAATGGCCTACTCCTGCATCTATTTTCTATGTTTCAAGGATAGGCATAGTTATTTTCCTGGTTAACACCTCAAAATGCACAACGGGGTTAGTCAGAATTGATAACAAATTCATATTTCTAGTTCTCAATTAGTCCATGCCTTGTGATTTCTACCAAGGCTTGGAATTTTATTTTAGCAATCAGCCCATCACTGATGTTGTACTGGCCATCTGCAATTACTAACCATTTCCCCTTTATAAACGATGTTACCACAGGGGCAGAATTATAGACCAGTTTGCTGAACATCTGTTTTAGTTTTACTTTTAGTTTTCGTTTAGTTTTAGAGATACAGTGAGAAAACAGGCCCTTCGGCCCACGGAGTCCGCTCTGACCAGCGATCTCCTCACGTTAACACTATCCTACAAACACTTGGGACAATTTACACTTGCACCAAGCCAATTAACCTACAAACCTGTATGTCTTTCGAGTGTGGGAGGAAACAGAATATCTCGGAAAAAAAACCCACGCGGTCTCGGGGAGAACGTACAAACTCCGTACAGACAGCATCGGTAGTCGGGATCGAACCTGGGTCTCTGGCACTGCAAACGTTGTAAGACAGCAACTCTACTGCTGCGCTACTGTGCAACCTGTTCTTGGGAAATAACTGCTCAGTAATTTAATTTACACAGAATGGATTTGTAAAGACTAACTAAATGTATCTTTAAGCATGGAAGAAATTACTTTTTTCTTTATCTGTGTGTGTGTGTGTGTGTGTGTGTGTGTGTGTGTGTGTGTGTGTGTGTGTGTGTGTGTGTGTGTGTGTGTGTGTGTGTGTGTGTGTGTGTGTGTGTGTGTGTCTGTGTGTGTGTCTGTGTGTGTGTCTGTGTGTGTGTCTGTGTCTGTGTCTGTGTCTGTGTCTGTGTCTGTGTCTGTGTCTGTGTCTGTGTCTGTGTCTGTGTCTGTGTCTGTGTCTGTGTCTGTGTGTGTGGGTCTATATATGTGTGTGTGTGTGTGTGTGTGTGTGTGTGTGTGTGTGTGTGTGTGTGTGTGTGTGTTCATTATTCATTCTGCACTCCTACTGACTCACATAATGATGGACAGTGGCTGTTTCTCAAACCATAGAGCAGTTTCACCAGTTAAAAGTCTCAGTATGTATCCCAGCAAGTGTGGTATCTTCTAAAATTTTACTTCTTTTGAATAAATATTCGTTACATAGCAACTAGGTTTGATCTTTGATTTTATCAAAGATGTGACCAAAGTAGTGGAGAGTTTGTGGATATTATTTGTGGACTTCCAGAAGCTATTTGTGTGCCAAAAAAATCTAAAGTCACCAACCTGAACGACTACCACCCGGTTGCCCTAACTCCAATCCCAATGAAGTGCTTCGAAAGGCTGGTCCGCTCCCACATCAAATCCAGCATCCCTGCCTCACTGGACTCACATCAATTTGCATACAGGGCAAATAGATCAACAGAGGATGCCATCTCTCTGGCTCTTCACACTGTCCTGACTCACCTGGACAGACAGGGCACGTACGTGAGGATGCTCTTCATTGACTATAGCTCTGCATTCAATACGGTCATCCCCACCAAGCTCACCACCAAACTCGACCAGCTAGGCCTCAGCTCGCCGATATGCGATTGGATCCTGAACTTTCTGACAGAGCGACCGCAGGCAGTGAGACTGGGCCCGCACCTGTCCTCCACTATCACCCTGAGCACCGGCACACCACAGGGCTGTGTACTAAGCCCCATGCTCTACTCCCTCTTCACTCACGACTGTGTTCCTGCATTCGACACCAACACCATCGTGAAGTTTGCAGACGACACAACAGAGATTGGGCTGATCACCAACGGTGATGAAACAAAATACAGGGCAGAGGTGCAGAACCTGGCGGACTGGTGCGCACGTAACAACTTGTCACTAAACACCTCCAAGACCAAGGAGCTGATTATTGACTTCAGGAGGTCCCATAATGGAGAATACGCCCCAATCTCCATTTACGGGGAAAGTGTGGAGAGAGTGTCCAGCTTTAAGTTTCTGGGCACTCACATTTCAGAGGACCTCACATGGTCCACCAACACCGCTGCGCTGGTCAAGAAGGCACAGCAACGACTGTTCTTCCTGAGGACATTAAAAAAGACTGGTCTGCCCCAACAGCTGCTGACAACGTTCTACCGCTGCACCACAGAGAGCATACTAACGTATGGCATCTCTGTGTGGTATCTCAGCTGCACGGAGGCGGAGAGGAGAGCTCTTCAGCGCGTCGTTCACAGAGCGCAGAGGATTATTGGGACACAGCTACCAGCCTTGGAGGGCATCTACCACACGCGGTGCCTCAGGAAGGCCGTCAGCATCCATAAAGACTCCTCACACCCTTGTAACGGACTGTTCGAACTACTTCCCTGCGGCAGACGTTACAAGGCCTTCTACGCCCGAACCTCCAGACTCAGAAACAGCTTTATTCCCAGAGCTATAGCGGCTCTGAACTGGCCCTGCTGAGTGCCCCCCACCCCCCCTGGACTGTCTCCCTCGGATGGTCACGTCACACAGCTTATTTATTTATTTTACTTTTCTTTTACATCGGTTGGAAGCTGCATACTAAATCTCGTTGCACTGATGTGCAATGACAATAAAATATATTATTATTATTATTATTATTATAGAAAGTCCTGGATAAGAATCTGCTACTAAATGGAATGGAAGCTAAGTTGTTGATCTGTTGATCTGACAATGCAGTGGGTGACAGAGCGCGGAGGTACAGGACAAGCGCCTAAAGTGACAAGAGATGGTTGGAAGGATTCCACAAATGCGTTGGAACTGCAAATGTTCACTGTATTTTCAATATGGGTAATGCGGACCTTAAAAAGATGACATTGAACGTTATAGACGGTTGAATGCTGGATGTATTGGATGTCCAATGAGGCTTTGGTCCATGTATATGCTTGATACAACATTTCAGCTACATAACATAATGTACATATGAAGATGTTGCCAGGACTAGAGGGTCTGAGCAAGAGGGAGAGGCTGAGAAGACTGGGACTATTCCCTAGATCGCAGGAGGATGAGGGGAGATCTGATAGACGTGTATAAAATCATGAGAGGAATAGTTTGGGTAGATTCACAGAGTCTCTTGCCCAGAGTAGGGGAATCGAGGACCAGAGGACATAGGTTTAAGGTGAAAGGGAGAAGATTTAATAGGAATCTGAGGGTTAACTTTTTCACACAAAGGATGGAGGGTGTATGGAACAAGCTGCTGGAGGAGGTCGTTGAGGCAGGGACTATCACAACATTTAAGTAACAGTTAGACGGGTACATGGATAGGACAAGTTTGGAGGAATATGTACCAACGCGGTCAGGTGGGACTAGTGTAGCTGGGACATGTTGGCCGGTGTGGGCAAGTTGGGCCAAAGGGCTTGTTTCCACACTGCATCACTCTATGACTAAGACTCTGTAACATAAACCAAAAAAAATTAAAAGAGCACTGGGTGAGGAGGGTAAGGTTGAGATACAAACCTCAAGAGGGGTTGCATCTCAGGTATTGTGAACAATTCTGAAGTATGCATATCCAAAAGCTATCTTAACCATGGACCATGGAGAGATGTTTAAGAAGGAACTGCAGATGCTGGAAAATCGAAGGTACACAAAAATGCTGGAGAAACTCAGCGGGTGCAGCAGCATCTATGGAGCGAAGGAAATAGGCAACGTTTTGGGCCGAAACCCTTCTTCAGACAGAAGGGTTTTGGCCAGAAACATTGCCTATTTCCTTCGCTCCATAGATGCTGCTGCACCCGCTGAGTTTCTCCAGCATTTTTGTGTACCATGGAGAGATTGCAGCATAGATTTAAAAACATAATATCTCGATCCTGAAATAAATTACAAAGACTGATAAACAGTATAGGTTGTATTCCTTTGATTTTAAAAGGGTAAGGAGTGATTTGATATAATTCATAAAAAATATTTGTTTGGAACTATTTCTCTGGTTGCGAAGTCAAGGACAAGATGGCATGGTCTAAATATTGCACTGAATCATTCTAGACCTGACCCACTGCCTGGGGACTTGTTCCTGTCCGCTTACACTTCTGGATCTGAACAGTTGAACAGGTTCTTCCCCTTTCCACGTCTGTATCTACGAGATGCTCAGTGAGGTCGAGAGTGTTCTGTGCCGCAGATAGAGCTCAGGTGGCATTTACTGAGGCTCAGCTCCAGAATACCCTGAGAGCCATTGGCATTCTGCTGCTGCCAGATGCTGCACTATGGCATAATGGCATGGTGGCACAGCGGGAGAGTTGCTGCCATACAGCACCAGAGACCTGGGTTCGAACCCTACTAGGGGTGCTGTCTGTACGTTCTCCCCATGACCCGCGCGGGTTTTCTCCGGGTGCTCCGGTTTCCTCCCACACTCCAAAGATGTACAGGTTTGTAGGTTAATTGGCTTGGTATAAATGTAAATTGTCCCTAGTGTGTGTGGACAGTGTTAATATGCGGGGATCGCTGGGCGGCATGGACTCGGTGACCTGTTTCTGCTCTCAAAAACTAAAATAAAACAATTTAGACAGGTCTCAAATTATTCAGATGTTCAGAGTTAAAAACTATTAACAGATTTAAATAGTTAAAAATATATAAAAGTAAATGAATCTAATTAAGTATACATTGAAACATGCCCAAATAATTTAAAATATCAAAATAAATAACTGAAACACTGTGTAGGAAAGAAACAACAGATGCTGGTTTAAACAAATTGCTGGAGTAACTCAGCGGGTCAGACAGCATCTCTGGAGAAAAGGAATAGGTGACTTTTCGGGTCGACTCTGAAGAAGGGTCTCGACCCGAAACGTCACCTATTCCTTTTCTCCAGAGATGCTGTCTGAAACACCTTAGATGACACTGTGGGAGACCCCAGTTCCTGTAGATGAATGGGGGCATTGCTTTAGCACCAGTTCTCATCGGATAAAGCTGAGACTGGATTGAGAGTGCATCATGATCACCTCTTCAGCAAATAGGTCATTGCTCCAGTGCTGAGCTTCACAGTGACTCCAGCAACAGAGTGGGAGATCAGACAGATCTGCAGGAGGTAGACTCAGTGTTGCACTGCTGGGAGGAGAACGTGTGGAAGTCAGAGACTTCTTTAGGACAGAACACCCTATAGCGGGCTATTTCCTTCTAATCCAATGGATGTCAGCATGATTTGATCCAAGTCAGTAAGGTCTGAAATGTGAAGTTAGACATTACTTCCATATGTAAAGTTAGAACAGATATTTGGAACTCTCTCCTACAGGGATAAACAAATAATCCATTGTGTGGAATTAGGTTACAGATCGACCATTATTGAGTGAATAGTGGTTTCAAGAGGTTCTATAGTCGACTTCTGTTCCTGCGTTCCATGAGTTTCCAAGAGGAGACTGTGGAGGCCAGGTCAATGGATATTTTTTAGGCAAAGATAGCTAGATTCTTGATTAGTATGGGTGTCAGGGGTTATGGGGAGAAGGCAGGAGAATGGGGTTTGGAGGTAGAGATAGATCAGCCATGCTTGAATGGTGGAGTGGTCAATGGGCTGAATGGCCTAATTCGGTTCCTATCATTTATGAATGTATGAACTTATGAGATGAGCACATGACCTCAGTAAGCCACTGTTTTCAATCTTCCACCATAATTGTGCCCTTAACAATACAACTTCATGACATTTGTATATTGAATAGCCAGTGCTGTGGGAGGTGAATTAACGGAAATTTGAAAGGGAAATTATGGAGAGGTCAAATATTAATCTGCATTTCTAGGCAGCTGAAACTTTAATAGGAATAAAACATTTAGGTTATCTTGTGTACAGTATGTTCTGGTGAATTTATAATGGAAAAGGTCTACATTTTGGTTCTTGTATGTTGGCGCCTCCTGTCATTACTCAAGTAAGCCTTAATAGCTGTTATTCTTTTTTTTTTTTTAATATTTTTATTAGAAGTAGACATATTATAAAATATAGTTACATATTATAGTAAAAAAACTTTTCATATACATCAGTCATACATTATTAAAATTTTCCATTATCAATTACTTCTGCTTCTAGTGTTTTTATTTTTTATAGAAGGAGAGAGAAAGAGAGGGTAGAAAGTTACAAATAAAAAAAAAAAAAAAAAAACACAACAGAAAAACAAGGGAGGTGGAATGGGTTACCTGTAATACGTCAATGGAGATAGGTTCGTAGGTTATAAAGTATAGCTTTTCATCTGGTCCTGAGTTCAAGTTTCAGTTGGGTCCTCGTGCTGTGCCAATCTGTCCCTTCAGATAGTTAATGAATGGTGCCCAAATGTTATTGAAAAGATCTTGTTTGTCCATTAAGACAAGTCTAATTCTTTCTAAGTATAGGGTCTCCGACATTTCCGTAATCCACATTTTAATTGTGGGGGTTGTAGGGCCTTTCCAAAATTTTAATATTAATTTTTTCCCGGTTATTATACTGTAGTTGAGGAAATTTCTTTGGTTTGTTGTGAGTGTTAAACTTTGTTCTGATATTCCAAGTATTATTAATTTTGTGTCTGGGTCCGGTTTTGTATTAATAACTTCTGAAGTTATTTCAAAAATATCAGTCCAGAAATGTTTAAGTTTTATACAGTTTGCAAACGTATGTGTTAAATTAGCCTCTAGATGTAGACATTTATCACAAATAGGAGAGATTTGTGGGAAGATTCTATTTAGTTTTATTTTAGAGTAGTGTAGTCTATGTAAGACCTTGAATTGTATTAAAGTATGTCTGGCATTTAATGAACATCGATGTATTTGTTGTAAACTTTCGTCCCACATATCTTTCGTTATAGGGTGACCTATTTCATTTTCCCATTTGTATCTATATGGTTCGGTCGGTGGTACCTCGTTGTTTAGTAGGGTGTTATAAATATAAGCTATTAGTTTTTCAGTATTAGGATGCTTGTTCAAACATTCATCAAGAATTTCTGATTCCCTATTCCTGTAGACTTGTGTATTAGATTTAACATAATCTCTAATTTGTAGATATCTGAAGAAATTATTTGAGTGCAGTCCATAATTCTGTTGTAACTCTTGAAATGAAAGAAAAGTACCTTTCCCATAAAGATGTCCTATATTTTTGATTCCATAATTTTTCCATTGTGTGAAACCTTTGTCCATAAAGGATGATTTGAATAAAGGATTATTTACAATGGGAAGGCAGAGTGGTATATTATTCAATTTTAAATCTTTTTTTATTTGTTTCCAAATTCGTATTCCACTATGTATTATGGGGTTTTCTTTATAGGTTTTTTTGTGCAGTTTTGTGGGGGCAAATATGATCGGTCCAATTTCAAAAGGTAGACAGTCTTCCTTTTCCATCATTAACCAATCTGGTTGTTGATCCATTTCTTCCAGCCAGAAATTCATGTTTTTAATATGGACTGCCCAAAAATAAAATAAGAAATTTGGCAAAGCCAAACCTCCATTTATCTTTGACTTACATAAATGTTTTTTACTTATTCTATGATTCTTATAATCCCAGACAAAACTTGTAACAATGGAGTCGACTTTCTTGAAAAAAGTTTATGGGATATATATCGGAATTAATTGAAGTAGGTACAGCAGTTGCGGTAAAAAAATCATTTTTATAGCATTAATTCTCCCAAGCATAGAAATGGGGAGTGTTTTCCAGTATTGAATATTCTTATGTAGTTTATTCAGTAAGGGTGGGAAATTTAGTTTAAATAAAGAGGTATATGTCTTAATTGTTATTCAAGGCACTCCACCCATTTAGTTGCCGTCCACGGGTACAGCCCATGGCTATCATAGAGTCATAGAGCTATACAGCGTGGAAACAGGCCCTTCGGCCTAATGTGGGTGCACCGGCCAACAAGTACCAGTACTAGTTCCACCTGCCTGCATTTGGCCCATATTACTCCAAACCCGTCCTATCCATGTATCCTTTGAAAGTCTTAACAAATCATAGCTGTAGACAGACCACTGCTGAAAGATGCCATCATCTCTTCTGACAACTTTCATGTGAAGTTATTTATGATATAACCCTGGGTTACATTGAATATGTAGGAGCTGCCGCTGAAATTGTCCTATTTCAAAGTATCTTCGTGTTCTCTGTTAATCATTTCATTTGTCAAGGTTCTTGCAAGGTTGGGATGATGCACCCATACACTGACCTATACTTTTCCTGTGTATATAGATCTGTAACCTATTTCATCACTGCAGGAATGGATTTTTGGTTGGTCTGCATTAAAACTGAAATATTATTATTATGGATAGTTAATTAGGAAATATAATCTCTAACATTTCAGCATTGCTTCTATTAACCATTTAAAGCTCTATAATGTATTCACACTACTATCCTTCACCATATACCTCAAAATTAAAAATTAAAAACATCTGTATTAATTTTTTTTTTAATGGAGAAACCTTGCAGTTTTCTCTTTTTATGTCCTAGAGTAATTCAGTTATATATAGTCAAATATAAATCTTTCCCAGAATTAAATTTCACATTTTAAAAAAGCAAAACAACTCTCTGTTTATGAATGCCTCTTTAAAAAATAATTAGAAATAAACAAGTAATTTAAGCTCTGTGAGAAAAAAACAATGATTCTGCTAATAGTGCCATTTGTTTTATTCTGAGACATTAAACCAACAAACCTTAAACTTAAGATCCATTCAGTTATTCTTTATTAGTTAATAGTTTAATTTGACATTTGATAGGGTGAAAAATATATTTAGCATTTGAAAGTAGTATCAAAATTGTGTATTTAAATAAAAGGCTTGAAAATATGTAATGATCATGTTTTGTTTCAGTAGTGGCTGCAGTGCCACTATATACCTGCAGTGCCACTATATACCTGCAGTGCCACTATATACCTGCAGTGCCACTATATACCTGCAGTGCCACTATATACCTGCAGTGCCACTATATACCTGCAGTGCCATACACTCAGAACACCCCACTTTCTATCCTGACTCCTATAGAAAACATAGACATAGAAAACATAGAAAATAGGTGCAGGAGTAGGCCATTCGGCCCTTTGAGCCAGCACCGCCATTCAATATGATCATTGCTGATCATCCAAAAACAGTACCCCGTTCCTGCTTTTTCCCCATATCCCTTGATTCCCTTAGCCCGAAGAGGTAAATCTAACTCTCTTTTAGAATTAGATCCTTTATTTGTCATTCAGACCTTACGGTCTGAACGAAATGTCGTTACCTGCAGCCATACATATAATTTTTACGTGGCGGCGCGGCTCTGGCTGCAGCGGCTCTCCGGCAGTCCTGTTTGTTTTGTGTTTTTTTGGGTTGTTTATTTTCGTTTTGGTTAGTCTAGTTTTGGTTTTTAGTTTCTGTTTGGGGGGGGGGGGGTTGAAACGGGGCTTGCTGTCTCTCCCTGCGGGGGAATGCGACTTTTATGTCGTATTCCCCTTCTCTGCCTCCGTCTGCGCTGAGGCCTAATGGCGGAGTTGGCGACCTCGAGGCTCAGGAGGCAGAGCCCGCCAGGACTCGCACTGAGCTCGCTCCCATGAGGGCGGCCCGGCTCGGGGCTGGAACAGGGCTTCCGTGAGGGGCTGTGACGTAACCGTGAGGACGGCCGGCCCGAGGAAGGAATGGTGCTCCCGTCGGAGTGGCCGAGCTCGGGGAGGTACGGCATTCCCAGCCCGTGGGAGAAGCGGTGCCCGGTCGGGGCGGCCCAGCCCGAGGGAGGAGCGGCGCCCAGTCGGGGCGGCCCAGCCCGAGGGAGGAGCGGTGCCCGGTCGGGGCGGCCCAGCCCGAGGGAGGAGCGGTGCCCGGTCGGGGCGGCCCAGCCCGAGGGAGGAGCGGTGCCCAGTCGGGGCGGCCCAGCCCGAGGGAGAAGCGGCGCCCAGTCGGGGCGGCCCAGCCCGAGGCTGAGACGGTAACGGCACTCACGTGAGGGCGATCCGGCTCGGGGCTGGAACGATGCTCCGGTGGCTTGCACGGTGTTCTGGCGGCGGTGGCCTGAGTCCGGGTTTCGGCCGCGGGCCAGTGGCTGCGTCAGCAGGACTGGTGAGCAGCAGCTTCGACTACCCCGGGCCGCGGTGTTTGAGCCGCGGGACAGGTTTTAACATCGCCCGGGGGGTATCGCCTCAGCGCAGAAGGAGAAGAGGAGGGAAGAGACTGGAGACCTAAGACTTTTGCCTCCATCACAGTGAGGAGATGTTGGGTGGACTCACTGTGGTGGATGTTAATATGTGTTTATTGTTGTTTTTTATTGTATTGTATTGTATGTATGACTGCTTCAATTTCGTTCAGACTTCGGTCTGAATGACAATAAAAGGCTATCTATCTAAATAATAAACAACAGAACAGACAGTAAACACAAATTAACATCCACCACAGTGAGTCCACCAAACACCTCCTCACTGTGATGGAGGCAAAAATCTTAAGGCTGCTGTCTCTTCCCTCCTCTTCTCCCTCTGCGCTGAGGCGATACCCCACCGGGCAATGGTAAGTCAGTCCCGCGGCTCACCGAGCTCCGCGAACGGACCCGTTCAAACTCCGCGGCCCAGGGGTGGTCGAAGCTGCTGCCCTCCAGTCCAGCGGACGCAGCTGTTGACGATGTCGTCCACTGGCCCGCGGCCGAACCCCGGACTCAGGCCGCCGCTGCCAGAACGCCGTCTCAGCCACTGGAGCACCGTTCCAGCCCCGAGCCGGGTCGCCCTCACGTGAGTGCCGTTCCGCCCTCGAGCCAGACCGCCCTCACGGGAGCATCTCAGCCCCGCGCCAGGCCGCCCTCATGGGAGCGTCGTTACCCTCGAGCCAGGCCGCCCTCACGGGAGCGTCTCAGCCCCTCACGGGAGCGCCGTTACCCTCGAACTGGGCCGCCCTCACGGGAGCGCCGTTACCCTCGAGTTGGGCCGCCCTCACGGGAGCGCTGTTACCCTCGAGCTGGGCCGCCCTCATGGGAGCGCCGTTACCTTCGAGCCAGGCCGCCCTCACGGGAGCGCTGTTACCCTCGAGCTGGGCCGCCCTCACGGGAGCGAACCCAGGGCGAGTCCTGACAGGCTCTGCCTCCGGAGCCTCGAGGTCGCCAGCTCCGCCATTAGGCCTCAGCGCAGACGGAGGCAGAGAAAGGGGATACGACAAGAAAGTCGCATTCCCCCCGGAGGGAGAGACAGAAAGCCCTGTTTCAACCCCCTACCCCCCCCACACATAACACAAACCTAAAAACCAAAAACTTAACTAAACAAGACGAAAAAAACAACACAAAAAAGTAAAAACAAACGGACTGCAGGCGAGCCGCAGCCGTTCACCAGCGCCGCCACTTCCGAAAACAATGTTAACTGTGTGGAGTTCATAAGATCATAAGTTCATAAGATCATAAGTGATAGGAGCAGAATTAGGCCATTCGGCCCATTGAGTCTACTCTGCTATTCAATCATGGCCAATCTATCTCTCCCTCCTAACCCAATTCTCTGCCTTCTCCCCATAACCTCTGACACCCATCCGATCGAGAGAGTTGATCTGTTGTGACCATATGATCCCAGGTTCAATCCTGACTCCAATTTTAACTGTGTGGAGTTTGGAAGCTTTTCCTTTTACCGTGTTTCTTCCAGGTGCCTGGTTTCCAACCACATCCCATGGAGTGCGGGTTAGGCAGTTCATAGGTGAGTGTAATTTGTCCTTTGTGTGGGTGGGTGGTAAAGACTGTCTGGTAGAAACCGATGGCAATGTTGTGGAATGAGTTTGCTCTGTGACACAGTGAAGCCTCAGTGAGCTGCCTGGCCTCCTGCTTTAAGGAGTACTAGTGTTGGATCTGTGGACCTCAATGATTTATCCTAGAGGTGAGATTGAATACCACTACAACAGAAGGAGAATCCAAATTCTAATTTGTGGACAGATCTGGAATAAAGTAAAAGTCCTGATATTAATTAAACCATCAAATCTTCCTAACCATATAATATAACCATATAACAATTACAGCATGGAAACAGGCCATCTCGACCCTTCTAGTCCGTGCCGAACACGTATTCTCCCCTAGTCCCATATACCTGCGCTCAGACCATAACCCTCCATTCCTTTCCCGTCCATATAACTATCCAATTTATTTTTAAATGATAAAAACGAACCTGCCTCCACCACCTTCACTGGAATCTCATTCCACACAGCCACCACTCTCTGAGTAAAGAAGTTCCCCCTCATGTTACCCCTAAACTTCTGTCCCTTAATTCTCAAGTCATGTCCCCTTGTTTGAATCTTCCCTACTCTCAGTGGGAAAAGCTTATCCACGTCAACTCTGTCTATCCCTCTCATCATTTTAAAGACCTCTATCAAGTCCCCCCTTAACCTTCTGCGCTCCAAAGAATAAAGCCCTAACTTGTTCAACCTTTCTCTGTAACTTAGTTGCTGAAACCCAGGCAACATTCTAGTAAATCTCCTCTGTACTCTCTCTATTTTGTTGACATCCTTCCTATAATTAGGCGACCAAAATTGTACCCCATACTCCAGAATTGGTCTCACCAATGCCTTGTACAATTTTAACATTACATCCCAACTTCTATACTCAATGCTCTGATTTATAAAGGCCAGCACACCAAAAGCTTTCTTTACCACCCTATCTACATGAGATTCCACTTTCAGGGAACTGTGCACAGTTATTCCCAGATCCCTCTGTTCACCTGCATTCTTCAATTCCCTACCATTTACCATGTACGTCCTATTTTGATTTGTCCTGCCAAGATGTAGCACCTCACACTTATCAGCATTAAACTCCATCTGCCATCTTTCAGTCCACTCTTCCAACTGGCATAAATCTCTCTGTAGACTTTGAAAATCTACTTCATTATCCACAACCCCACCTATCTTAGTATCATCTGCATACTTACTAATCCAATTTACCACACCATCATCCAGATCATTGATGTACATGACAAACAACAGTGGACCCAACACAGATCCCTGTGGCACCCCACTAGTCACTGGCCTCCAACCTGACAAACAACCATCCACCATTACTCTCTGGCATCTCCCATTCAGCCACTGTTGAATCCATCTTGCTACTCCACCATTAATACCCAACCATTGAACCTTCTTAACCAACCTTCCATGAGGAACCTTGTCAAAGGCCTTACTGAAGTCCATATATACAACATCCACTGCTTTATCCTCATCAATTTCCCGAGTAAGCTCTTCAAAAAATTCAAGAAGATTAGTCAAACATGATCTTCCAGGCACAAATCCATGTTGACTGTTCCTAATCAGACCCTGTTTATCCAGATGCTTATATATATTATCTCTAAGTATCCTTTCCATTAATTTTCCCACCACTGACGTCAAACTAACAGGTCTATAATTGCTAGGTTTACTCTTAGACCCCTTTTTAAACAATGGAACAACATGCGCAGTACGCCAATCCTCCGGCACTATTCCCGTTTCTAATGACATTTGAAATATTTCTGTCATAGCCCCTGCTATTTCTACACTAACTTCCCTCAATGTCCTAGGGAATATCCTGTCCGGACCTGGAGACTTATCCACTTTTATATTTCTCAAAAGTGTCAGTACTTCCTCTTCTTTGAATCTCATAGTTTCCATAGCTACTCTACTTGTTTCCCTTACCTCACATCATTCAATATCCTTCTCCTTGGTGAATACCGAAGAAAAGAAATTGTTCAATATCTTCCCCATCTCTTTTGGCTCTGCAGATAGCTGTCTACTCTGACTCTCTAATGGACCAATTTTATCCCTCGTTATCCTTTTGCTATTAATATAGTTGTAGAAACCCTTTGGGTTTACTTTCACCTTACTTGCCAAAGCACCCTCATATCTTCTTTTAGCTTTTCTAATTTCTTTCTTAAGATTCTTTTTACATTCTTTATACTCCTCAAGCACCTCATTTACTCCATGCTGCCTATAATTATTGTAGATCTCCCTCTTTTTCCGAACCAAGTGTCCAATTTCCCTTGAAAACCATGGCTCTTTCCGATTTTTACTATTTCCTTTCAACCGAACAGGGACATAAAGATTCTGTACTCTTAAAATTTCACCTTTAAATGTACTCCATTTCTCTTCCACATCTTTCCCATAAAACAAAATGTCCCAATTTACTCCTTTTAAATCCTTTCACATCTCCTCAAAGTTAGCCTTTCTCCAATCAAAAATCTCAACCCTAGGTCCAGTTCTGACCCTCTCCATAATTATATTGAAACTAATGGTATTAATATAGTTGTAGAAACCCTTTGGGAACATCCCGAACTGTTCCCCAACGCATACCTCTGCCACCTGACCCGTCTTATTTCCTAACAGGAGATCCAGCACCGCCCCTTCTCTAGTAGGTACTTCTATGTATTGCTGCAAAAAACTATCCTGCACACATTTTACAAACTCCAACCCATCCAGCCCATTTACAGAATGTGTTTCCCAGTCTATGTGTGGAAAATTGAAATTTCCCACAATCACTACCTTGTGCTTACTACTAATATCTGCAATCTCCTTACATATTTGCTCTTCCAATTCTCGCTCCCCATTTGGCGGTCTATAATACACCCCTATAAGTGTTGCTACCCCTTTCCCATTTCTCAGTTCCACCCAAATAGCCTCCCTAGACGAGCCCTCTAATCTATCCTGCCAAAGCACTGCTGTAATATCTTCCCTGATAAGCAATGCAACACCTCCACCTCTTGCCCCTCCAATTCTATCACACCTGAAGCAACGAAATCCTGGAATATTTAGTTTCCAATCACAGCCCTCCTGCAACCATCTGGTTTACTGATGTCTTTGAGGGGTAGAAATCTTCAATTCTCAACTGGTCTGGCCAATGCTCATGTGACTAGGTCAATTCTTAACCACTCTCTTAAATGGCCATGCATGAAACTTGCGTCAAGGCAATAATAGATGGCCAACTATCATCGGTCATTAGTTGAATCGGGGAACTTCAGTTTATTGTCTCATGTACCGAGGGACAGTGAAAAGCTTTTGTTGCGTGCTATCCAGTCAGCAGAAAGACAATACATGATTACAATCTACATTTAGTGCAAGGTAAAACCAGCAAAGTCTAATCAAGGATAGTCCGAAGGTGACCAAAGAGGTAGCACTTCTCTCTGGTTGTGGTAGGGTGATTCAGTTGCCTGATAACAGCTGGGAAGAAACTGACCCTGAATCTGGTGGTGAGCATTGTCACACTTCTATAGCTTTGGCCCGATGGGAGAAGGGAGAAGAGAGAGTGGCCAGGGTGCACATTATCCTGGATTATGCTGCTGGCCTTGCTGAGGCAGTGTGAGGTATAAATGGAGTCAATGGAAGGGTGATGGGTCTGGGCTGCGCCCACAATTCGCTGCAAATTCTTGCGGTCTTGGATGGAGCGGTTCCCAAACCATGCTGTGACGCATCCTGATTAAATGCTTTCTATGGTGCATCTGTAGAAGTTGGTGAGAGTTGTAGGGGGCACGCCGAGCTTCCTGAATGGTTGTTCTCCCGATGAGTCCTTTCTGTGGGTCTTGTGAGGGCTGGAGAGTCCAATCCAGCAGATACAGACTTTAGATGTTATGTCCCTCTCGGTGGATGGATGCAAATTACAATTTTAAAATGGAGTAATTGGTCCAAAGACAGCCACTTGATAGAGACAGCACTGGGTCCAAAGGCATGGACCACGATGGTTGGAGTCTCAACCTGTTGTAGTTTTCTTCCATCTTCTCAACCATGTGATGCCCCACCTGCTGGCCACCCACCACCCTCCACCTGCTTCACCATGGAGGTCTTCTTCTTGAGCCACACTTGTCAAGAACCTCCCTCTCTGCCAGCCCATCATGAACGAGCCTGTGAGGAGTATATCTCCAGACAGCTAAGCTCTTGTGATCTTAGACACACATAAGCTTCTCCATTCACGTCACGGTGGCATCCCTCGGAGAAGAGATGGATAATATGTGCAAGCCCGGCCGGCAACATCCAAATTCCATGAATCAATAAATAAAAATGAAACTCCACATATAGGAAAAAGAAACAAATTGTCCCATCTGCGACTTTCAAGACATATGAGCCAAGCCGGCAAGTCAGACCTAATCAACAAGTCAACAAATTGATTTTCACAAAAGAAAGAATGAGATTGAAAGGGAGTGATAGAAAGTTAGGACAAATTCTGTTGCCGAAGCTTCAATCATTTTATATATTGGTTAATTATGTGTCTAAATCAAACTCCAACTGTATTTTTATTCCATATTTTCACTGTAAAAATATAAATAGATCATATTTTCTCAATTTAGTCTTGTCAGCTGAGATAATTCAATTTTTATTCCCAATTACATTTCTTGCCAATTTTCTTCAAGGCATAACAAATAAATAAATATTGGTTTGAACTTCCTTCAGATTTCAACAGACAAAATGAAATCTTAAGTAGAATGGATAGGAAGAAGCATGTATTGATTGGTTTGTAGCGGTATATGTTTTCCAATAAAACATAATTTATAGAGGCCTCACGTGAAATAGAAAAACAGAATTGATAAGCCTCCTGTAACATTTTTCATGTCCTCTGCCATTGGAATTTCTTGAAAATCTGAGGTAACTTTTGTGTTTACTTGAAGTTCTGAAATAATCCTATTATTAAATTCTTCAGGCATATTTCAAACACTGGAACTACCATTAACGGTTATTCTTAGAACAGAGAACATTGAGCAGTGCAGCACAAGAACTGGTTCTTTGGCCGACAATGTCTGTGCCGCACATGCTGCCAAGATCATCTCTTATCTACCTGCTCATAATCCATATCCAACCATTCCCTCCATATCCATGTGCAGGCTCGAAGGGCCGAATGGCCTACTCCTGCACCTAATTTCTATGTTTCTATGTTTCTATCCAAAAGTATTTTAAATGCCACTATCGTATCTGATTCAACCACCAGCCCTGGCAGCGCGTTCCAGGCATTCGCCATCATCTGTGCAAAAAAACTTGCCCTGCACATCTCCTTTAAACTTTGTCCTTCACACCTTTAAACTACGGCCCCCAGTGTTTTATTATTCCATCCTGGGAAAAATGTTCTGACTTTCTACCCCATCTATGCCTCTCATCATTTTATATACATCTATCAGGTCTCCCCGTAACCTCTGGCATTCCAGAGAAAACAACCCAAGTCTGTCCAATTTCTTCTTGTTCTTGTCTTGGTTTCTTGGTCCTCCAAAATATTCCAAATGGAATTTAAACTGGAGGTGGTGAAGGGAGGGCTTAAGCCAGAAAGGGTTATTGGGAAGAAAGAGCTACTTGAAATTTAGTTGTATCTGGTTGGGCATCCCCGCAGCTAATACCCTCTAACCCAGGCATCAGTCGGGTAAACCTCCTCTGCACCCTTTCTAGATCCTTCCTGTACTGGGGCACTATCATGGGTGTTGTGGGCTGAAGGGACTGGTTTCCAGAGGGCTAGTATGGACATTGTGGGCCGAATGGATTCTTGGGCTGGCGGCTCAGTCACTCAAGCCTGTTGTGCTGGCAGCTCACGGTGGGCTGGCAGTTGACTCACGGCTATTACTTGAAATTCCATTTCAAGCAGGGGGCAAGGCCACCAAATTCAAGTGCAGTTTAATCCCATTTCAAGCAGGGTGCAAGGCCACTAAAGACAGCGAGTCGTGACCTCTCCCTCCTTCATCTTGCAGAGACTGAGCCACACCCACACTTCTGGGTTTTATAGTCCCTCCCCCCCTCCCACCAAAAGGGATGTGGCCTTCATGGCGTGATTGACAGGAGAGAGAATCTCAACATTTTTTAAACACTAATAACTTTTATTTTTCATCGATGGGAAAAATCCTCGGCACTCGATGAGCGGAGGGGGACTGAGTAACATAGCCAAAAATCACAGCCGTACGTGGTAGTGTTTTTTTCTAAAATCAATATAAAGTGCAAACAGGAAGTGGTCAAGATTAGACTTTTAATTATATAGAAGGCAAGGCAACTTTAATTAGGCAAGGCAACTTTAATTAGGCAAGGCAACTTTAATTAGGCAACACAGCTTGAGCATTTCCAAACCAAAGGCAACACAGCTTTAGCATTTCAAAACCAAAGGCAACACAGCTTTAGCATTTCCAAACTATATTTTCAAACCACATTAAGGGCACTGACAGGTCAGTAAAACCACTTAGTTTAGTTTAGGTCTGAAGAAGGGTTTCGGCCCAAAACGTCGCCTATTTCCTTCGCTCCATAGATGCTGCTGCACCCGCTGAGTTTCCCCAGCAATTTTGTGTACCTACAGTTTAGTAGACATGTGTTCAGTGTTATTCACAGTTGAAATTGAGAGATGTGACCCTCTCGCTCCCCCATCTTGCAGAGACTGACTGAGGCACTCAACTTTTCCGGGTTTTGTAGTCCCTCTGGAAGGGGCGTGGCCTTCAGGAGAGAGACACTCAACATTTTTTAAACACTAATAACTCTTTTATTTTTCATCGATAGGAAAATTCCTCTTGTCCTGCGCAGCAGACGGGGACTCTGAGTAAGATGGCCAAAAATCACAGCTGTAAGTGGCAGTGTTTTTTCCAAAATCAATATACAGAACAACAGGAAGTGGTCAAGATCAGACTTTTAATAATATAGATATATATATATGATCTAACTATATGTGTATTTATGAGTGCGTGTATAGACACGCGCTGAACTTTTTCTCTCTCGTTTATTATATTGTTTACAGTGAACTATGTTTACATATTGTGTTGTGCTGCTATACAATACAATACAATACCCTTTATTGTCATT
Organism: Amblyraja radiata; assembly: GCF_010909765.2. Classification (NCBI taxonomy): domain Eukaryota; kingdom Metazoa; phylum Chordata; class Chondrichthyes; order Rajiformes; family Rajidae; genus Amblyraja; species Amblyraja radiata. The sequence continues at coordinate 3,456,803 of NC_045980.1, forward strand.
TGAACCTCAAATGAAGTTTAAACAAAATTTGGTTTCTGCAGTCATACAACAAGAAAAGAACCAAGACACACACCAACACAATTTACACAAACATCCATCACAGTGAATCTCCTCCTCACTGTGATGGAAGGCAAAGTCTTGTCTTTCCCCTGCTCTCCATTCTTCTCCGATGTCAAAGTCAAAGCCCCCGGCGGACGATGGTAAGTCCCGCGGCTATTAAGGCTGCGCCGAGTGATGCAAGGCCGCGCTCCTGGTCTTGACGTTGGAGCCCCTGGCGGGCCCTAGCAAGTCCCGTGGCCGTTAAAGCCGCACAGGGCGATGTAAGGCCCCGCTCCATGTCATTTTCAACCCCGCAATTCGGGCGGGAGAAGTTGCTGTTGCGGGAGCTCCGAAAAGCGGTCTCCCACCAGGGACCCACGAGCCCCCGATGTCACTGTCCATCGGACCTGCGGCTGGAGCTTCCGAGCTCCAGAGTCGGGTCACAGTCGCGCTCCCAGGTCGTTCCGGTTAGAGGCCGCTCCACGGTGCTAGGCCCCAACGACAACGGGGACCCGACAGGGAAAAGGTCTGGTTCCCCGTATAGGGAAGAGATTTAAAAGTTCCCCCCCCCCCCACACATACACAGTTAAAATCAATTAAAAAACCACTACAAACTATACACTCAACGGGACCAAAAAAAAGACAGACGGACTGCAGAGGCCGCTGCAATGTCGGTCGCACCGACCACACATGCTGCAAGTAAGAATGTAATTGTTCTATCTGAGACATATGACACACTTGACTCTTGACTCTGGACCAGAACAATAAGTAATACTACAAAATCTGGCCTAACTAGTGTCCTATAAAGCTAATCACAGGTACCTTGGGGTGCAGCTTGACAGTGAGCTGAACTGGAAGTGTCATATGGAGGCGGTGTACAGGAAGGGACAAAGCCGACTGTATTTTTTAAGGAGGCTGAGGTCATTTAATATCTGCCAACCCCTACTGTGCAGTGTCTACCATTCAGTGGTGGCCAGTGCTCTGTTTTTTGCTGTGGCCTGTTGGGGAGATGGCGCCCGTATAGCGGATAAAAACAGACTGGACAAACTAATCAGGAAGGCCGGCTCAGTGGTCGGGGCTGAGCAACGAACGGTCCAGCAGGTGGCAGAGGCCAGAACTCTGAACAAACTAGGTTCTATAATGACAAACCCCACTCACCCACTCCATGCCCTGAAGGTGATCAAGAGCAGCATCTTCAGAGGCTGATTGCACCAATGTGCAAAACGGAGAGACATAGGAAGTCCTGTTTACCAGCTGCTATAAGATTTTATAATGCGCATAAATAATTGCACTTTTTTAAAATTAATTGTATTTTAACTTGTATTTTAACGTATTTTAACTTGTTAAGTATGGAAGCCATTTGAGGAAATGTGTGGTGTTATGTCTGTCTTGAAGCTGTCGTGGCACTGTAATTTCCTGAAAAGGATTATTAAAGGTATAATCTAATCTAATCTAATCTAATCAAGACTTCCTGTCTCTTATACTTCAATCCTTGACCTATGAAAGTAAGCATACCATAGTCTTCGTTACCACTTTCTTAACTTGTGGCAACAAAGTCTGTTGGGAGCTTCATTACCCAACTTGAAACACCTAGTTTGCAGCAAAATAAAACCCTTTGTTTGGAAAACGGTTGAATTGTTCATATTGTCATTAACCTTATCAAAGTCATTTGGTATTTGTATCGAAGACATTCCTTTGGATCTTGCTTGAAAGCATTCATTGCCAAGAAACCGTATTAGTCACGGTGGTGCAGCGGTAGAGTTGCTGTGTTACAGCGAATGCAGCGCTGGAGACCCGGGTTCGATCCCAACTACGGGCTCTGTCTGTATGGAGCTTGTGTGTTCTCCTCCCACACTCCAAAGATGTACAGGTTTGTAGGTTAATTGGCTTGGTAAATGTAAAAACTGTCCCGAGTGGGTGTAGGATAGTGTTAATGTGCAGGGATTGCTGGTCAGTGTGGACCCGGTGGGCTGAAGGGCTTGTTTCCGCGCTGTATCTCTAAACTAAACTAAACTAAGTTTGCCAGTAAGGCTTGTGGTCAGTAAGGTTAGGGGGCATCTGTGCCTGGCATCTACAGGGTGGGATGGGGATTTAGTCCATGAGGTCAACTGGGAATATTAAGAGGTCCAGTGGGTCAGAGGTAAATGCTGAGTTGAGGTGTGTGGCATGGTTTACAGTTCATGCCACCCATCGATCACCCATTCACACTGGTTCTATGTTACCCCACTTTTGTGTCCACTTTCAACACACTAGAGGCAATTTACAGAGGCCAATGAACCTGCAAACCTACACATCTTTGGGATGTGGGAGAAAACCGAAGCACCCTGAGAAAACCCATACAGTCACAGGGAGACATGCAAAGCCTACATAGACAGCTCCCAAAGTCAGGGCTGAACCTCAGTCTCTGGCACTGTGAGGTTGCAGCTCTAATAGCTGTGCAAACATGCTGCCCTTGCTTCAAGTACTTTGCTTATCTCATAAGCCTCCCAGTTTAATACTTTAATACTTTTAATACAATTTATTTGTCATTTGAACCCCATTGAGGTTCAAACGAAATGTTGTTTCTGCAGTCATACACACAAGAAAGAACCAAGACACAACACAATTTACACAGACATCCATCACAGCGCATCTCCTCCTCGCTGTGATGGAAGGCAAAGACTTATCTCTCCCCTGCACTCCCAATTCCCCTCCCGATGTCAAAGTCAAAGCCCCCGGTGGGCGATGGTAATTGTCCCGCGGCCATTTACGCCGCGCCGGGTGATGCAAGGCCACGCTCCGTGTCTTGTTGTTGGAGCCCCCAGCGTGCGCTAGCAAAGTCCCACAGCCATTCCAAGCCGCGCCGGGCGATGATGTAAGACCCCGCTCCAGGTACTCTTCAACCCCGCAACTCGGGCGGGAGAAGTCGCCGTTGCGGAAGCCCCGAAAAGCGGTCTGCCACCAGGGACCCGCGGGCTCCCGGTGTTACTGTCCACCAGACCTGCGGTTGGAGCCGAATCTCCGGGGTCAGGTCGCAGCCGCGCGCCACCACAGCTCCACCTGCTCCAAACTCGGCCAGCTCCGCGATGGTGAGTAGGTCCGCAGCTCCGTGACTGGAGCCCCAGGTCGTTCCTGCTGGAGGCCGCTCCACAGTGCTCGGCCCCAACGACAACGGAGACCTGACAGAGAAAAGGTCGGGTTCTCCGTGCAGGGGATAGATTTTTAAAGTTTCCCCCACCCCCCGCCCCCCACACACATACCCACACACATACACAATTTTTAAAAATAAAAACTACATTCAAACGAGACAAAAAATAATAAAAAGGCAGACGGGCCGCAGAGACCGCTGCGACGTGAGTTTGGCTTTAGGGTGCAATTGATACATGCCACCAGCATATGTTTCGTGGCAGAGTGGTCCATAGCCCACCATCACCCCCAGCACTACTGTCACTGAAATAATATTGGGATCACAAGTGGCCTCATGAAAGGAAATGTCCGATTGACCATTCCGATTGATGCAACATGACCTCCAAGTGACAACGATCGCATTCCATTCTGGAAAAAAAATAATTTTGATTGCATAATACTGAAAAAGACAAGTTAACTTGTTGAACTTTGGGACAACTTATTGCAAAAGGAAAAGTTTATGATCAGAACTTGAGTGTAACCTTGAAACGACATAATGAAGAAATAAATCTCCGGCTATCAACCACAGCAGATGTGTGACAATAAGTAGCATTAAACATTGTGACTGACACATCTTGCCTTCTGTGTATTTATCCACATTGCCATCTGTTAACAACAATATCTGCAAGGATGCACTGCTTCTCTGTAGCAATCTAAAGCTAGAAACAATCTCTTGCTGTAAGCATTGGAGGTTATGGTGGGACTGTCATATGCTGAGAGAATGGAGCAGCTGGGCTTGTACACTCTGGAGTTTAGAAGGATGAGAGGGTTCTCATTGAAACAAGTTCAAGTTCAAGTTCAAGTGAGTTTATTGTCATGTGTCCCTGTATAGGACAATGAAATTCTTGCTTTGCTTAAGCACACAGAAAATAGTAGGCATTTACTACAAAACAGATAAATGTGTCCATATACCATGATATAAATATATACACACATGAATAAATAAACTGGTAGTGCAAATAACAGAAAGTGGTTGCTAATAATCAGAGTTTTGTCCAAGCCAGGTTTAATAGCCTGATGGCTGAGGGGAAGTAGCTATTCCTGAACCTGGTTGTTGCAGTCTTCAGGCTCCTGTACCTTCTACCTGAAGGTAGCAGGGAGATGAGTGTGTGGCCAGGATGGTGTGGGTCTTTGATGATACTGCCAGCCTTTTTGAGGCAGCGACTGCGATAAATCCCCTCGATGGAAGGAAGGTCAGAGCCGATGATGGACTGGGCAGTGTTTACTACTTTTTGTAGTCTTTTCCTCTCCAGGGCGCTCAAATCTCTGAACCAAGCCACGATGCAACCGGTCAGCATGCTCTCGACTGTGCACCTGTAGAAGTTAGAGAGAGTCTTCCTTGACCATCTGACTCTCCGTAATCTTCTCAGGAAGTAGAGGCGCTGATGAGCTTTTTTGATACCAGGAAAGATCTTCAGAGATCTTATATAAGATTGTTAAGGGCTAGACACACTAGAGGCAGGAAACATGTTCCCGATGTTGGGGGAGTCCAGAACCAGGGGCCACAGTTTAAGAATAAGGAGTAAGCCATTTAGAACGGTGACGAGGAAACACTTTTTCTCACAGAGAGTGGTGAGTCTGTGGAATTCTCTGCCTCAGAGGGCAGTGGAGGCAGGTTCTCTGGATGCTTTCAAGAGAGAGCTAGATAGGGCTCTTAGAAATAGCAGAGTCAGGGGATATGTGGAGAAGACAGGAACGGGGTACTGATTGGGGATGATCAGCCATGATCACATTGAATGACGCTGCTGGCTCGAAGGGCCTACTCCTGCACCTATTGTCTATTGTTATATGAGGTGAGAAAAAAACTATTTCACCCAGAGAGTTGTGAATTTGTGGAATTCCCTGCCACAGAGGGCAATGGAGGCCAAATTACTGGATGGATTTAAGAGAGTTAATGCCCCTGTCCCACTTAGGAAACCTGAACGGAAACCTCTGGAGACTTTGCGCCCCACCCAAGATTTCCGTGTGGTTCCTGGAGGTTCCCGGAGGTTTTTGTCAGTCTCCCTACCTGCTTCCACTACATGCAACCTCCGGCAACCACCTGCAACCTCCAGGAACCGCACGGAAACCTTGGTTGGGACGCAAAGTCTCCAGAGGTTTCCGTTCAGGTTTCATAAGTGGGACAGGGGCATTAGATAGAACTTTAGGGGCTGGTGGAATCAAGGGATATGGGGAGAAGGCAGGCACGGGTTATTGATAGGGGACGATCAGCCATGATCACAATGAATAGCACAGAAACTGCTCTCCTCAAAGTCCTCAACGACCTCCTCACCTCTGCTGACACTGGTTCCCTCAACATCCTCATCCTCCTCGACCTGAGCGCAGCCTTCGATACAGTGAACCATAACATCCTGCTCACCAGACTCAAAGACCTCGGCATTGAAGGCTCTGCACTCAGCCGGCTCCGTTCCTACCTTTCCAACAGATCCCACTTCATCTCTCTCCACAACCACACCTCTGCTACAGCCACAGTCACTCAAGGCGTTCCCCAAGGCTCCGTACTCGGCCCCCTCCTCGTCATCATCTATATCCTCCCCCTTGGTCAGATACTCCGCCAGTTCAACCTGGACTTCCACTGTTACGCCGATGACACCCAGATCTACCTCGGCACCAAATCCCCCCACAACCCCCCCCCCCCCCTCCCATATCAACTCCTGTTTGTCAGCTATAAAAACCTGGATGCAACATAACTTCCTCAAACTCAACAGCGATAAGACAGAATTCCTCCTCATAGGCTCCAAAGCCACACTCAGCAAAATCAATAACCCCACTCTCACCATCGACGGCACCACTGTCTCCCCATCTCCCAAGGCCCGCAACCTTGGCGTGATCTTTGATTCCACCCTCTCCCTTGAGCCTCACATCCGCCATGTCATTAAAACCTCCTTCTTTCATCTCCGCAACATCGCCAAACTCAGACCCTCTCTCACACCTCCCGCTGCTGAAAGACTCATCCATGCCTTCATCTCCTCCCGACTGGACTATTGCAACTCACTTCTCCTTGGCATCAGCACCACCTACATCAACCGACTCCAACTGGTCCAGAACGCAGCCGCCCGACTCATCACCCACACCAAATCCTGGCATCACATCACTCCAGTCCTCAAAAAACTTCACTGGCTTCCCATCTCCCACCGGATCACCTACAAAATCCTGGTCCTCACCTACAAAGCCCTCCACCATCTGGCCCCCCCATATCTCACTGACCTCCTCTCCCCCTACCAACCCTCACGGTCCCTCAGATCCACATCAGCCGGTCTCCTCTCCATCCACAAGTCCAACCTCCGCAGTTTTGGGGACAGAGCCTTCTCCAGGGCAGCTCCCAGGCTCTGGAACTCCCTCCCCCAACTGATCCGCAATTCTGTGTCCCTCACCATCTTCCAGTCCCGCCTCAAGACCCATCTCTTCACCTCTGCCTATCCTTAGCCCCACGTCCCCCTCCCTTTTCATCTGTGCATTAATTGCCTCATATTGTGTTTTGAATTGAATTCTGTCTTTACTTTGTGTACTAGTCATATCTCTACTATTTATTTCATTCCCCTTACATGTTTTTCCTCTACCTGCTAAATTTTTGTAAGGTGTCCTTGAGACTCTTGAAAGGCGCCCATAAATAAATGTATTAATGAATGGCTTCCTCCTGCACCTATTTTCTATGTTTCTATAATTCCATTGTTTGAAAGGTTTATCATGCAGAGGTTACTGGAATCTGATAAACACAGGCAAGTGTGACCGAGTTATTTCTATGTAACCCAAATGAAGTTTTTAGCAACTCGTTAAGGGAGGGGAAGCTATTAATATAATTATACACACTTTTTTTTAAATCCAGAGAATAAACAAAAGTAAAAGTGTATTAAATAAGCGATAACCAGATGCCTGGCCCTTAATGGTCCATTAGATATAGAAAACTTTTCATTCAAAGGCTGCTGATACATAGATTCATAGTCATAGACTCACACAGCATAGAAACATGCCCTTTAGCCCAACTTGTCCCAGCTACATCAGTCCCACCTGCCTGCGTTAGGCCTCCAAACCCGTCCTATCCATTAATCTGTCTAACTGTTTCTTAAACATTGGATTAGGCCCTCCCTTAACTCCCTCCTCTGGCAGCTTGTTCCATACACCCACCATGTGTGAAAAAGTTACCCCTATTCCTATTTCATCTTTTCCCCATCACCTTAAACCTATGTCCTCTGATCCTCAATTTACATACGCTGGGCAAGAGACTCTGTGCATCCACCCAATCTATACCTCTCATGATTTTATACACCTCTATAAGATCATCCCTCATCCTCCTGCATCCCAGCCTACTCAACCTCTCCCTATAGCTCAGACGCTCGAGTCCTGGCAACATCCTCGTAAATCTTCTCTGTACCCTTTCCAGCTTGACAACATCTTTCCTCTAAACCCATGTTAGGTGAACATGGTTTGTTGAGTTGGCAGGAGCAGAAAGCTGAAAAAGTGTGGTGATCGATTAGGTAACTGGACTAAACAATGATCAATACAACTCATCTTGGGTAAGTGTGAAGCTGTCCACTAGGGACCTCGGAAAGACTGATCAGAGTATTTTATGAATGGTGAGAACTGGAAACTGTGGAAAGCAGAGAGACAGGGATCCATCTAGTCACAAACAAGGGGACATAACTGCAACATAAGGGGCTGGACATTTAAAGCTGAGTTGCGTTGTTACTTCTTCGCTGAGACAATAGTGAATTTCTAGAATTCTCTGCCTCCAAGGATGGTGAGGTCAAATCATTTTCTATACTGGACATGGATAAATATTTGAAAGATGAAGGAACTGAGTGTTGTGGGGAACTGACATAGAAGAGGCCAGCAGAGATCAGCTATGATTATCATGAATGGCAAGGCAGGCCTGAGGGGCCGAATGGCCTACTCTTGCTCCTATTTTCTCGTGTTCTATCCACCGATGTTGCAGGGCATTAACCAAGATAATCAAACAGCTAATGCAATGTTAAGGGCCTGTCCCACTTTGACGACCTAATTCTCGACCTCTGCCGAGTTTGCCCTTGACTCATACGCGCTGCATGGTCATCACAAGGTCGTAGGAGGTCGTAGGTAGGTCATAGCAGGCCACGATGCTGGTCGTAGGTACTCGTGGCATCAAGGAGGTCAGGCCGTTTTTTCTAGCCTGATGAAAAATGTCCACGAGTAAAAAAGGTCATGAATTAGGCCGTGAAAGTGGGACAGGCTCTTAAGGCTTCATCGCAAGAGAGATGAGATGCAAAGGGGATAAACGTATGTACAGAGGTTCATTGGGTTGTGAAAGGACAGACTTACAGAAATCTAACTTTATGCATAACCTCCTGCACCTTTTGAACAAAATAACCGGATACAGGGCATGTTTCATTAGTTTGATTATGGGTAGTGTTATGGCGAATAGGCTTTGAAATGAAAGAATTGGAGTAAGGGCAGCAAGAGAGATATGACCTGAGTAGCTGTAGAAAATGGACATTTCTGACTGGCAGGAATGTCGACTTACAGACAGTAATCACCAGTCAGCCTGTGCTTGATCATTAGACCTTCTGGAGTGCTGAGCTCAGTATGAGCGATTAGATGGGCAAATGGGCTTGAAGTACAGAATTAACTGTGACAGTGAATGACACAGCAGCCTCACCAATCTCTATACAATACAATACAATACAATACAATACGGTTTTATTCATCACATTGCATATAAAGTGCAAGTGAAATGAATTTGCCAGCAGCGGTACAATGAGAAAGAACACACAAAAACACAATAAAAATTTAACACAAACATCCACCACAGGATTCATCGCTGTGGTGGAAGGGACAAAAATTGGCCAGTCCTCCTCCATTTTCCCCGTGGTCGGGACCTCATCCCTCCGCAGTTGCCGCTGCGGGCGTCCAGATGAATGAAAGTTAAGGTAAGTCCTGAATCGGTGCCTCCCCCACCGGAGACCGTGGCTTCAGATTGGTGTAGGCCGCAGGCCAGCGGTCGGTGATTTAGAGTTTGCGCTGCAGCCAGAAACACCGCAGACTGCAGGGCTTTGCAATCTCTACCTTTGTTGTTGTCATACCGCACCTTGGGAAGAACATGGCAGCCGTGGAGATTCACCAGAGAGATGCACAGGTCGCGAGCATACAATCATAAGGAAACTTGCAATAAGGTTGTTTCTCTTTCAGTGTAGATTTAGCGATGAAAAGCAAGTGGAGGAAGCTTCCAATTGAGAGGAAGAGTCCCTGACCTGAAACATTAACCGATTTCTCGATCTTCAGATGCTGCTTGTTTATCTGAGGCCTTCCAGCATTTGTTTTTGTTTCTTCATGGACATTTCTGGGACACTTCATCCCAACATGTTATGAAGAAGAGAACGTTGTACAGCCACTTGTTTTGTAAGAAAGTCTCCTGAGATCATCCCAGTGCACCCCAACTGTAACTTAAAGGTTAGAGCCTTTTCTTTGGACTCCTCAGTCAGAGTACACAAAATATTCTCAATCCATGTCCAGCTGTAATAAATATCTCAATCACACAGCACTTCATCCCCAAATTGATATTTGATAATAGACAATAGGTGCAGGAGTAGGCCATTTGGCCCTTCGAGCCAGCACCGCCATTCAATGTGATCATGGCTGATCATCCCCAGTCAGTACCCCGTTCCTGCCTTCTCCCCATATCCCCTGACCGCTATTTTTAAGAGCCCTATCTAGCTCTCCCTTGAAAGCATCCAGAGAACCTGCCTCCACCGCACTTTGAGGCAGGGAATTCCACAGACTCACCACTCTCTATGAGAAAAAGTGTTTCCTCGTCTCCATTCTAAATGGCTTACTCCTTATTCTTATTGTTGGGGGAAATCTTATCCCGTACGGGTGTGAGTAAAGAACCTTGGAATTTTGGACAAGACTCACTTTCATGTATGCTTCAATGAGTCACCCATGATTTGAACTTGATGTGAACACAAATATCACTGGAAATGATAGCTCAATAACAGAGATGGTAGGGGATCTGAGGTGAATATTTTCCCGTTGTCCTGTAGATTAGTGTGATCATGCAGATAACCTGTTGGAGGTGAAATGATGAGAAATATAGAGAAGTGTGTTGGAGCTAAAACACTGCCTTGCTTGACTCGATTCTATACTGAGATTTGGTCTCTCTGGTGAATCTTCTGGCTGGAAGCACAGCTTGCATGGCATCTATTCGCAACCATCGGGCAGCAATGATTTTCAGATGACAGGTACATTTGAGAAGGGTTCTGCACAGTCCTTTTACAAAGGTGTTTGTAAGGTACCGTAGGATTTGTTTCAACACATAAGCTCATCATTTCAAGAAGGTTGGATCACCATCACCTTCTCAAGGCATTTTAAAGGGGGCAACAAATCCTGGCTTTGGCAACAATGTCCACCGTCCCTTGACAGCTATATAAAAGACACAAAACATATATAAAAGTACAGTCATATACATTGTAACATGACCTCCCAACTTACTCAACACTGACTGATGAAGGCCACTGTACCGACAACCTTTTTGACCACTCTATCTATCTTTGATGTCACTTTCAAGAAACTATGAACCTGCAATCGCAGATCCCTCTGCTTTACAACATTCCCCAGAGCCCTACCATTCACCTAATAGGTCCTACCCTTGTTAGACTTCCCAAAATACAACACCTCATATTTCTCTGTATTAATCAACCATCCCTCAGCCCACCTGGCCAATCGATCAAGATCCTGCTGCTATTTTTGACAACCATCCTTACTACCTACAATCCCACCCACTTTAGTGTCATTTGCAAACTTGCTAATCTTCCCATGTACGTTCTCATCCAAATCATTGATACTGTCCGGTGGGCGGCGCGACTCACGTCGCAGCGGCCTCTGCAGTCCGTCTGTCTTTTTATTATTTTTTGTCTCGTTTGAATGTAGTTTTTATTATTTATTTTTTGTGTATGTGTGTGGGTATGTGTGTGGGGGGCGGGGGGTGGGGGAAACTTTTAAAATCTATCCCCTGCACGGAGAACCCGACCTTTTCTCTGTCGGGTCTCCGTTGTCGTTGGGGCCGAGCACCGTGGAGCGGCCTCCAGCAGGAACGACCTGGGGCTCCAGTCGCGGAGCTGCTGACCTACTCACCATCGCGGAGCTGGCCGAGTTCGGAGCGGGTGGAGCTGTGGTGGCACTCGGCTGCGACCTGACCCCGGAGATTCGGAGGCTTACCGCAGATCTGGTGGACAGTGACACCGGGAGCCCGCGGGTCCCTGCTGGGAGACCGCTTTTCGGGGCTTCCGCAACGGCGACTTCACCCGCCCGAGTTGCGGGGTTGAAGAGTACCTGGGGCGGGGCCTTACATCATCGCCCGGCGCGGCTTGGAATGGCTGTGGGACTTTGCTAACGCCCGCCGGGGGCTCCAACAACAAGACCCGGAGCGTGGCATTGCATCACCCGGCGCGGCGTTAATGGCCGCGGGACAATTGCCATCGCCCGCCGGGGGCTTTGACTCTGACATCGGGAGGGGAATGGGGAGTGCAGGGGAGAGATAAGCCTTTGCCTTCCATCACAGCGAGGAGGAGATGCGCTGTGATGGATGTTTGTGTAAATTGTGTTGTGTCTTGGTTATTTCTTGTGTGTATGACTGCAGAAACAACATTTCGTTTGAACCTCAACGGGGTTCAAATGATAAATAAATTGTATTGTATTGTATTGTATTGTAGAGTTCAAACAGTATGGGCCCAAGCACCGAATCCTGAAGCAGACCAGTAGCCTCAGGCCTCCAGTCTGAAAAGCAACCTTCCACCATCACCCTCTGCTTCCTTCCATGAAGCCAATTTTCTATCCATTCAGCTATCTCTCCTTGGCTATCTCTCCCATGTGACCTAACCTTCCAGAGCAGCCTACCAAGTGGAACCGTGTCAAGTGCCTTACTGAAATCCATATATACAATGTCTATTGCTCTGCCTTCACCAAACATTTTGGTAATATCTTCAAAAAACTCAATCAGATTAGTGAGACACGATCTCCCGCGTACAAAATTAATGTTTGTTGGCAATCCCAGTCTCTCAGGGTACAACTCAATGGCCATGTTCCTCAAATCTAAGGTCGACACAAAATGCTGGAATAACTCAGCGGGTCAGGCAGCATCTATGGAGAGAAGGAATTGGCGATGTTTCGAGTCGAGACCCTTCTTCAGATCTATCTCATCCAATCTATCTTATCTCCTCTGAGAGTATAGCACATCTTGAACTGAGGCTGCAGACACAAGATATATTCTGCTCTGAGCAACATAATGTTTTGAACACATCCTTGCTTGCTTACAGATCTAAGTTAAAAATCCTTGTTGAAAATTCCAAAACTCCTCCACTATTAATTATAATTGTTAAAAATGTTGGCTTGGCTGGAGTTGGAGAGCTTACCAGTGATTATTTAGTTATGAGCTTGAATAAATTTTAAACAGAAGTGACTGTTCAGGGCTTAGATGTGGAGTTGGCTCCATCTCTGCAGTGGCTAGGGTGGTTCATTTGGCAAGTAGATTGAACATGTGGTGATGAGAGTTGTTTAATGAAGGCAGAAGATATTTCATTAAAGCTTGGCAGGATTATAATTTGACTGGAGCCGTGCATCTCGTTTAATCCAGCATTCTTCTACCAGGTGCTGGGCCTCCATATGCCAAAGGTCGGGCCCTTCCGCAGGATGCCAAGCGTAGGGCTGGCCCTTAAATCCCTGATTACATTTTGTTTCCAAAACCTCCCCTCATGTGAACAAAGTGGAAACAAAGTGGTCTGAAGAAGGGTCTGGACCCGAAATGTCACAGTTCCTTTTCTCCAGAGATACTGTCTGACCCGCTGACCTACTCCAGCTTTTTGTGTCTAATGTTAGAAATTATTGTGAGATGGCTGTATTTTCTACCACCCACTGGCTCTTGTTGACATTTTACCAACAGTGAGCAGAGTTGATGCCTCACAGCGTAAGAGACCTGGGTTCGATCGTGACCTCAGGTGGTCTCTATGTACGTTTGTTCATTCTCCCTGTGACCACATGGGTTTCCTCAGGATGCTCCGGTTTCTTCCCACATCACAAAGATGTGTGGACAAAAATAGGTGAATTGGCCTCTGTAAAATCTCTCCGATGTGTTGGGAGAAGATGCGAAAGTAGGATAACGTCGAATAAGTGCAAGCAGGTGGTTTAGCTGAGCCAAAAGGGCTGTTTCTTTCAATCAATCAATCTCACTGAAATTCTTGATAAACATGTTCACTATCTACAATACACCCTATTTTAGTGTTATCTGCAAACTTGTACATTCTCATCCAAATTCCACCATCACCCTCTATCTCCTACCATGAAGGCATTTATGTATCCAGTCAGTCAGCTTTCTCTGGATCATGTGCTATCTAACCATCCAGAGCAGCCTACCAAGGTTTGTTACTTCAAAAAGCTCAATCAAAGTCAGGAGTCATAATCTGCCACACACAGAATAATGCTGAGTTGCTGACCATGCCTTCATGTTCTGTTCTTATCTTCACATAACACAGAGGTTGATGCCATAATTAGAACGTTGCTGGGCCCATCAGATAGCACCGTCGCTGTTGTGGGGAATTTTGAGAATTGTAAGGAAGATGGTTTGGTTAACCCTGGAGCTGGGGAACATGATGGGAAAAATGGCCAAGATAGAATGTAGTTAAAATAGCTAAAGCTGAAACATTCTGCTGAGAAGCAGGCTTCCTTATCAGTAGGGGGAGGATAGTCCTTCACAGTTCTGTCTAGGTTCTTATCTGTTGCAATCTTGAGGTTACAGCTGTCGTTGGTCACCGTGTTTAGCAGACATGTCTCCCAAAGGTTAACAAATGACCTCTTTCACGAGGGGACTCCATTTGGCCTGTAGAATCTGCACATTTATGGTATCAAGAAGGGACAGAGCTGGCTGTGCTTTTTGAGAAGGCTCCGCTCCTTCAACGTCTGCAGTAAGATGCTGCAGATATTCTACCAATCGGTGGTAGCAAATGCCATCTTCTTCTCTGCCGTGTGCTGGGGCAGCAGGACGAAGGTTGCGAACACCAACAGGATCAACAAACTCATCAGGAAGGCTGGCTCCGTCCTGGGGGTGGAATTGGATTCATGGGAGGTTGGTCTTGGAGGGGAGGATGCTCCTCAAACTGCAGAGCATCCTGGACAATACAGCTCACCCCCTCCATGACACACTGGTCAACCTGAGGAGCACCTTCAGCAACAGACTGGTTCCACCAAGATGCAGCACAGAACGCCACAGGAGATCCTTCTTCCCTGTGGCTCTCAAACTTTACAACTCCTCCCACTTCTGTTGTGAGGTAGACTGAGACTAACCTCCCCAATCTTTGCACATCCCCCAAGCCTTTCCACTCTTCACTTTAATTCCATGTTTCATGTATTTTGTGTTTCTATGACTGTTGGCAGATCAATTCCCCTCCTGTGATAAATAAAGTTCTATCGTATCGTTTCGTATGTACATGCTAGATATATGGGAGGTAGATTTATAAACAACAAGACATGCAAGATTAAAGTGAACTTTGTGGAGACATTGATTAATGATGGTTTATTTCACCTCCACAAGTAATCATTGTGTCATGAGGGTATAAGAATCCTACAGTTACTGTAGGATTTTGAAGCAGTTTGGGCTTGCTCACACTGTTTCCCGATTTAAATTGCTGAGGCCTTTATTAAACCGACTTGTTCGAAGTACTCACCACTGATCTATGAGCTGTTTTATTTTGTGTCTGTGCCTATCTGTGCCTATCTGATATAGGGTCTGGGTAAAGAACAAAATTCCCTCCTACAGGCACTGATGACTAACCCAACACCAACATTGGGTAACCAACATTGACAATGAAATCTACACATCTGCTTGCAGACCAGAGGGAAATCTACTCCTCTGCTTGCAGAGGGAATAAACATCCTACTCATAGATGGTTGATTTGAGGGCATGTTTGAAGCCCAGCAGAGTGTGGTGGTGCCAAGCCTCTCCCTCTGTAACTTCTCGCTGCATTTCCAAGCTCACTGACTGTCTAAACTGAAATTTCTTAATATCTTTGATGTTGACAAAGTTTCAAAATCGTCAGGAAAATATTGACATAAAATAATATCGGAAAAAATGTGTCCGCTAATAAATTCAAACCACTAGAGAACACTTACAAACATTTAAAAACAATTGAACAGAATTAAATCACACTAAATCAAATAAAAATGATTTGCTGATCATTTTCCTCCTACCTATTTGTACCCAGGCTGCTGTACTTGCATCAGATCTAACAAACCTGAGCGTTGGCAGATCTGCAGTAAATGGCCCTGGCCCCTTCTATTTAACGGGAAGTCCACTGGCCCAGCCCTAGCTCGGGGGAAGCTGCTAGTAAAGATGTTACATCAGCAGATACCACTGCCAACTTAAGCCTTTGTATTGTATTGTATTGTATTCAATTTATTGTCATTATCTCATATTAGAGACAACGAAATGAAGCCTGTGTCAGCAATGGATGATGTGATTTAATGAGAAAACGTATTTAAATTTGACAGAAGTGCGACAGAAGTCAATGCCTCTGTTCTTGAAGGTTCCATTGAGATCTTCTCAAATGCTGAGATGTTATGACATTTTGACAGTGGGGTTTTAAGACAGAAGATTTCAACCATCTGCAATTAGAAGTATCTGGAACAGATGGATCTCTCCACACCGTTTAAAAGTCCTGCTATTTTAGTAAAAGCGAACTTTATGAAAATTGTATAATTTCTCACTCTCTAACTCTGCCTGATGAGTGGACTGTGCTTTTCCAGTCCTTAGAAGAAATATCAGAAGTACCAGCCCAAGGCAGGCATTGTCTCCCCCCTTGAGGAATATTATGGCACTCAAGTATTTCAGACGAAACAATAAATGCCATAATTGAAAATAGATTTCATACTATAAATCAGAGATGTTTTGTGAATTTACCTTGTTTCAGTGCTTTGATTTATGGTACTGGAAACAAAAGAGATACTAGTCACAGCCATAGCACTGGTCATGAGGTTGGCACAGTGGCGTAGTGATAGACTTGCTGCCTTACCGCGCCAGAGACTCGGGTTCCATCCCGACTACGGGTGCTGTCTGGACAGAGCTTGTACGTTCTCCTTGTGACCACATGGGTTTTCTCTGGATGCTCCAGTTTCCTCCCACACTCCAAAAACGTACAGGTTTGTAGGTTAATTGGCTTTGGTAAAACAGTAAAATAGTAAGATTAAACGAGAACTTACCAGTTTGAAGTTTGATCTTTATTTTATGAGGAGTTACGATGAGGGATTACGTGAAGAAGGCCCGTTCAGCCACACGTGCGTCAATCTTCAAAGCAGCGGTGTGAAATCACAGATAATAATAACAGTGACTGAAGTATGATAGTAAGATGAAAGAAGACTAGAACTACCAGATGAGCTTAACGAGGGCTGGGAGCGGAGGGCACGTAATCCCTCATCGTAACTCCTCATAAAATAAAGATCAAACTTCAAACTGGTAAGTTCTCGTTTAATCTTACTATTTTACTTCGGAGTCACGTGAGTGACTACGTGAAGCTTGCAAAGCTCTGTGATTTCATGCCGTGAGAAACAAGTCTACACAACCACAACTGCCTCATTGACAAAATGAGGGAAAACATTCATAATGCATACAGTCATGACATAGATTTAAACATGCTGATGCTGTTAAATAAACAATAACAATAGTCACATCTCTCATCCGGATGGAACCTATAACAGAACATAAAATTGAGAATACCTCTGGTCTGGCAATGGGTTATTATAACATGTTTGAAATATTGTTCGTATGACCACACTACAGCCGTTAGGATGTGGTCCAGTGGAACGTAATTAACCCTTGCTGCTGTTGTATTGGCAGCCCTGGCGGAGCGAGATCCAGATCAGTATCTACTCCTGCATACCTCAACTCCGTTTTAACACCTGGCAAGATCTGAGCAGATAGGTTCTTATAACGTCTTTTGTAACTAACAATCATAGTTAGCTCAGAGTCTCAAAGGCTCTTGGTGACCTTGACGTATTGTTGTATATGTGTGTCCCCACATAATGAGAAATCCCTGGGTATGTCTTGAGTTATTTTGAGACCTGACACCCCTACTGCTCTGCTTAAATTAATAATAGCATAAAATACTATGCATATATTTGCAGATGTAATCATCCTCTCCTGTCACAATAATGTAGCGAGTGACCTGTTGCGCTAACCAGCTCCAGGAGGATAACTACCTAATGAGGTCCGATCAAAGCTAAGAATGTAGCTAGAACCCCCTGGTTCAAATAGTGTTACACAATGTCAAACTCCCATACTGCATTGTACTTGTCCTGGGAAACCTATGTAACAGATATCCTTTACTAACTCGATATCCGAGGTGAACCCAACAACTTGGCCCTCGTTAGCTGCAGTAAGTCTGATGGAAAGCCCCTTGGCACAGTTAATGATCCTATAATTCAATATTGTCAAAGACCATTTAAAATGAACTGCAATAACTCAGAATCTGTACCATTTTAAAATATAACATGAGCGCTTCCCATCTCCTGAAGCAGCAAAATACTGCTTTTTGGTACCATTCCAGCACTGTGAATACATACAAAAATAGGCATGACAAACCCAAGCCGTAAGCAGACTATTGAGAATCTGTAAAACATATATTGATTTTATCATGCAACGGCTGATCTTTCAAGCCGCAGGTTGGACCAGCAAATTACGTTTAAATAACCATATAAGGTTGCATTATTATTATTCCCGACAAATCAGGAATCAAACTGCATAGGCCAATTCCACAGCTGGAACCTAAACCTGATGACTCTATTCCAAGACCCGACTCATAAAGCAAATTTGGAGGAAGACATAAAAGACCATTCCTCATGCTTGTAGCGAGAATGTATCTTTCGCCACTGTTATGCCACACATTTTGCAACCTTTAATTAGCATGAAAACAATATATCTATATTCAGTGTTGCATTAAATCAGAATTTCATAAATACTGCGTGGTCCAACATCCATTCTGTGTTGTCATTGATCTGTACTTAATGACACTCCAGTGGCTAATTAGATTATGTACCTTTTACAGGATCTTTTCCCTAATTGCACCCTCGTGCTTATCATATGCCACATCTTAGTGTATCAACATGAAGTTGAGCATGCACCTATGCATATTCACTCAATCCCTCTTTAACCCATAATGCACTTATGGTCTATAGATAGTTGATACCAATACTGAAGAGTTAATAACTCATTGCAAATCTTCTGCACCTCAACTAGAGGTGACATTCGCATGTTCCCACCTTAAGTCATAGCATCTTTTTTGCAATATAATGACATATTTATTGATCAACTACTGGAGCAATGCTGAATACTGTTTGTCCATCATAGTGGCTTTCTTAGCTTCAGCTGGCAATAGCAAATTGTATTATCAATGTTCTTCATGACCCTTATTGTTTGTCATTAAGCATGCTGTCAGTTCTCCCAAATGCACAGCTGCATCACATCTATTACATTGCCAATTAGTCTAATGAATAGGAACTCCTTTATAACCACAAGGCTGTTCCAGGTTTCTATTGATTCCAATCTTTTGCCCAGGGCAGAGTCACGTGGCAACTATCCATTTGATAACAACCTAATTTACTGGATAGGAGAAACCAATTCCTCAATTAGCTTGAAACTGAGTGGATTTTAGTCAAATACAGCATCAAAATATAATCCAGACAATACATCACAATTGTTTTTGAACTCTGAATAGTCCTTTGAATGATTTATTGTTATCATACTGTTTAACTTGCCTCATCATAACAATACCTTCAAACATCTCTGATGATCATTGTACATGGAAAAACCCGTAGGAAATCAGTTTGATCACCCTTCTTTCTTAATGAACAGGCCACACCTGCCATCATTTCGAGTCTGCCCTGACAATAACTCTGGCCCGGTTCCGATAATTCTCACATGTCCCAAGACAACTCTTGCCATAATTCTGACCTTGCCTTGAAAGACAATTCCCCATATCTCCGAGCCTGTCTCGAAGGCAACCTGGCTAAGAATACTGGACCTGGCTCAACACTCTTCTGGCCAAATTCCAACCTTCTTGGAATACTAGTATTGTCCAGTTACCTGGTTAAAATGCCTCTGAGTAGATGACAATGTCTCAGTTATTTGTGTGTTGCCCAACCAATTGTAAATCTTACCAACTTGTTCGTGGTCACTTAGTTGTAGAGTAACTCTGGTCAGCTTAATGCTGCTACCAGGTTCAGTGAACCGCTTCCTGCTGATGAAGCCATGGGGTGCGTTTTCCCCCTAAACTATGTGCTTCACCCTTCAGGTTTTGCCTGTGGAATATGTCTCACCTGAATAGAATATTCGGCGGGTGGCTCTAACTCCCCTGATAGCGGTGTTCACTGCATTGTTGTAATGGCAACCTTGCTGCCAGAATCGTACCTCTGACATGTGCCCTTCATTCCTTGAGGTATGCTCCACGCTATACCCTCAGCCTTGGCATCAGATTACACTGACCCGGCATGTTCTCCTCTTCCATAAGGGAGACATTAAGCAGCCCTACTACAAGGTGCTGCTGGCGCGGCCTCTCCAACAGGTCCAACCTTCAGGGTCAGAAAATGCCCCGGTAAGCTCACCTCCTCCATGAGCGAGACATCATTGCAGCCCTATACAAGGCACTGCTGACACGGCTAAGAGCAATAGGTCGGCACTGCCATATATTTGGCATCCCCATTATGCAGCCCTGTTACAAGGCGCTGCTGACAAGGGCTCCCCATCTGCCCAACACTGCCATATCTCCTGATGTTAGGGTGTATCTAACTTGAGCCTCCTCTCAATAAGGCTCCATCCTGGCCAACTTCCACGTTATTTATTTTTACCGGAAAGGAACCCTCCCGGCACCAGGACTGACCACTTAGGCCGATTTACCCCATATCTTGGGGACCTCTGCAGTCTGGGCACCGCATAGCTGGTAGATTTCCCCTCCCCTGGGAATCCCAGCACCCTTATATATTACTGGAAGAAACCCCTACCGGCCCCAGGGCTGACCGTTCCGGTCCGTTTAACCCCTCACCTGGGGATCCCTGCAGTCTGCAAGCGGCATAATTACTGGATTCCACTAACCGGGAACCCCAGCCGCTATATGGATATCGGGGAAAACCTCCCAACACCCGGCATATATATTTTTTATCCCGTCTCCTGGATGTCCCCTCCACGGGAACCCCTGCATAAATATTTATCTTGGAGGAAAAACCCCTCCAGATTCCTGATCTACTGGAGGTCCGCTCCACAGGAACCCCAGCATTAACGTTCATATATAATGTTCATATATAATGCAGTATAATGTGGATAAATGTGAGGTTATCCACTTTGGTGGCAAAAACAGGAAAGTAGATTATTATCTGAATGGTGGCCGATTAGGAAAGGGGGAGATGCAACGAGACCTGGGTGTCATGGTACACCAGTCATTAAAAGTAGGCATGCAGGTGCAGCAGGCAGTGAAGAAGGCGAATGGTATGTTAGCATTCATAGCAAAAGGATTTGAGTATAGGAGCAGGGAGGTTCTACTGCAGTTGTACAGGGTCTTGATGAGACCACACCCGGAGTATTGCATACAGTTTTGGTCTCCTAATCTGAGGAAAGACATTCTTGCCATAGAGGGAGTACAGAGAAGGTTCACCAGACTGATTCCTGGGATGTCAGGACTTTCATATGATGAAAGACTGGATAGACTCGGTTTGTACTCGCTAGAATTTAGAAGATTGAGGGGGGATCTTATAGGGGATCGTCTACCATTCAGTGGTGGCCAGGGCTCTGTTTTTTTGCTGTGGCCTGTTGGGGAGAAGGCGCCCGCATAGCGGACAAAAACAGACTGGACAAGCTGATCAGGAAGGCCTGCTCAGTGGTCGGGGCTGAGCAACTAACGGTCCAGCAGGTGGCAGAGGCCAGAACTCTGAACAAACTGGGTTCAATAATGACCAACCCCACTCACCCACTCCACGCCCTGAAGGTGATCAAGAGCAGCACCTTCAGTCAGAGACTGATTGCACCAATGTGCAAAACTGAGAGATATAGGAAGTCTTGTATACCAGCTGCTATAAGGTTTTACAATGCACAAAAATAACTTTGCACTTTTTAGTATTCATTCATTGTATTTTAACTTATTATGGAAGCTATCTGAGGAAATGTGTGGTGTTATGTGTGTCTTGAAGCTGTTGTGGCACTGTAATTTCCTGTAAAGGATTATTAAAGGATCTATCTATCTATCTATCTATCTATCTATCTATCTATCTATCTATCTATCTATCTATCTATCTATCTATCTATCTATCTATCTATCTATCTATCTATCTATCTATCTATCTATCTATCTATCTATCTATCTATCTATCTATCTATCTATCTATCTATCTATCTATCTATCTATCTAAAACTTACAAAATTCTTAAGGGGTTGGACAGGCTAGATGCAGGAAGATTGTTCCCGATGTTGGGGAAGTCCAGAACAAGGGGTCACAGTTTAAGGATAAGGAGGAAATCTTTTAGGACCGAGATGAGGAAAGCTTTTTTCACACAGAGAGCGGTGAATCTCTGGAATTCTCTCTCGCAGAAGGTAGTTGAGGCCAGTTCATTGGCTATATTTAAGAGGGAGTTAGATGTGGCCCTTGCGGCTAAAGGGATCAGGGGGTATGGAGAGAAGGCAGGTACAGGGTACTGAGTTGGATGATCAGTCATGATCATATTGAATGGCGGTGCAGGCTCGAAGGGCCGAATGGCCTACTCCTGCACCTATTTTCTATGTTTCTATGTTTCTATATCTTGGAGAGAAAACCACTCCCGGCACCCGGCCTGCTGGCGGTCCCCTCCACGGGAAACCCCAGCTGAAATATTCATATTGTCGGAGGGAAACCCCTTCCGGACTCCCGCTCCACTGGCGGTCCCAGAATAACTAATAATCTCAGAGGGAAATGCCCTCTCGAAGGAGGTCCTTTCCCTGGGAACCCCAGCGTTTCTGTGCCTATCGGAGGGAACCCTCCCGGCACCCGGAGCGCCTGTAAGCCACTGACCACCCGTCAGTGACCTACTTCGTGCAACCCGACATTCTCCAGCTACCCGCGCTTGGCGGCAAGAACCGGGGTTTCCCCACAGCCCATAGCTGGTTCCCTCTTCGGGCCTCGCGAATCCACCGACAGAAAACCTCTGGAACAAGAGGTTCCTGCAGGAAATAAAACAGGTAAGAAAACAAGCTTACCTTGAGTTTAGAACTTACCGCTGCGGCTTGCGGCTGCCTGCACCAATGCTTCTGACGTAATGACGCACGTGCGGCTGAACGGGCCTTCTTCACGTAGTCACTCACGTGACTCCGAAGTAAAATTGTCCCTAGTGTCTAGGGCATTGGTAGTGTACGGGGAGATCGCTGGGCGGCACAGACATGGCTGGCCAAGGGACCTGTTTCTGCACTGTATCTCTGAAGTCTGAAGTCTAAAGCCAGCCTAAATTTCCAATTAAAGTCCAGCATTCTTAATTAAATTCAAGATTCTTTGGGCAATCGGGACAGCAGTGAAGGTACAAATCTGTTCTTTGTACTTACTGAACCAAATCTTTGCCAAGAACTTCAATCACAATATTTGACAGTCATGTGTGCAGACCATTAACACTGTATGCATAGAGTGAATTTTACATCTAGTGGAATGCATGCCTTATTAAATATCAATTAACACAACCTAGCCTCTGGGTTGTCTTCAAATGCAGTAATAAATCACTCGACTTTAGATGATAATGCTTTCATTGAATATTTAAAACACATTTAGAAAATGGTGTATAGATACTGTATGTGTGCATATAGGGGTGATATTATTAACGTGTGTGATTGACATTTGCAGCCTTAACCTAGTCACAAGGAAGAGGGTATGCAAACCAACATTTCAGTGTTGTGCTGCATCTAAAACTTGGAAAATTGTACTTTATTAATGAAGATAGACTCAAAGTGCTGGAGCAACTCAGCAGTTCAGGTAGCATCTCTGGAGAAAAGGAATCCTTTTGTAGTGGCCATTTGGCCTGTTTTGCATGTCATTGAGGATGGCATGTGCCTTTAAATTTTAGACTGCCCGTAATATTGTGGGTGGATTTATGACGTGTTTTTGGGAGTCTTTTGAGCATAGATGCTTGCGCAGAAGTTTAGTTTTTAGATTAGTTTGGAGAGCCATGGGGAAGGTTAACCCTTCTACCATGTAAGATCATGTAAGATCATGTAAGATCATGTAAGATCATGTAAGATCATGTGGATCTTGCCAGTGTTATGGAGACACGAGGAGTTTACTGATGTCTAAAGTAATAAGCTGGAGTTCGAAGAAGATTGTAGTAACGAGTCGGAAGAACTTGGATGTATCTTTCTGTTTTCTTACAACAATAAAGCATTTATTCATCAAAGACTGTGTATTTGAAGTCATATCTGAGAAAGAAGCTCTGAAGGTCTGTGAGTGAGCTTGCATGCGTTTAGAAGACACCCCCTTCAACCATTCTCATCCAAATAGCGGCTAGGGTGCTAATTACCTGAAAGATATGATAATCTGCGGCTACACCTTCCTCAGACCACAGTGTGAAGAAAGGTTCCACCCCGAAACGTCACCTATTCATTTTCTCCAGAGATGCTGCCTGAACCGCTGAGTAGCTCCGGCACTTTGAGTCTATCTTCATTAATAAGTGCATTTCTCCAAGTTTCAGATGATCTAATAGCTCTCTGTGTCTATCTTCGGTATAAACCAACATCTGCGGAACCTTTCTGCACACATTGCTCTTTATTAATGTTAGCTGGATGCATTCGATATTTCGTGAGAAAATTCACACAACTTTGTATGCAAAGGGGATTCAAATAGTCCAGAGGGTAGCATTTGTTCTTGAAATGTGCGGTTCACAAACGAAATAAAGGAAATACTTATGCCCCTGTCCCACTTAGGAAACCTGAACGGAAACCTGAACGGAACCTGAACGGAAACCTGAACGGAAACTTTTGAAGACTTTGCACCTCACCCAAGGTTTTCGTGCGATCCCGGAGGTTGCAGGTGGTTTCCGGAGGTTGCAGGTAGTGGAAGCAGGTAGGGAGACTGACAAAAACCTCCAAGAACCGCACGGAAACCTTGGATGGGGTCTCCAGTGGTTTCCGTTCAGGTTTCCTTAGAGGGGCAGGGGCATTACATAGCTCTATGTAATGCCCCTGGGGGGGGACAGAAATCTGGAAGAAAGAAGGGGTAGGACAACGTGAGTGTTAGATGGATACAGGTGATGGGGGGAATTTGATAGGTGCCTAGACAAAAGACAGAGATGAAAAGTCTAAAGGCTAAAGGCATCAGAGAGAATTAAGATGCCAGAGGAAGGAAAATAGTTGGAGGGGAAGGAGGGAGGAGAGGAGTTGGTGCGAGTCCAGGTAGGTACAGGAAAGAGGCAAGGAAAAAGGAAGGAACGGAGGTTTGTAGGTTAGTCACCTAAAATTGGAGA